>NW_022590677.1:0-11005 GCF_004348235.1 Phoca vitulina
TTTTTGAGGAACCTCCACACTGTTTTCCAAAGTGGCTGTACCAACTTGCATTCCCACCAACAGTGTAAGAGGGTTCCCCTTTCTCCACAACCTCTCCAACATTTGTTGTTTCTTGCCTTGTCAATTTGTGCCATTCTAACTGGTGTAAGGTGGTATCTCAGTGTGGTTTTGATTTGAATTTCCCTGATGGCTAATGATGATGAACATTTTTTTCATGTGTCTGTTAGCCATTTGTATGTCTTCTTCAGAGAAGTGTCTTTTCGTATCTTCTGCCCACTTTTTGACTTGATTATTTATTTTTTGGGTGTTGAGTTTGAGAAGTTCTTTATAGATCTTGGATACCAGCCCTTTATCTGTAGTGTCATTTGCAAATATCTTCTCCCATTCTGTGGGTTGCCCCTTTGTTTTGTTGACTGTTTCCTTTGCTGTGCAGAAGCTTTTTATCTTGATGAAGTCCCAAAAGTTCATTTTTGCTTTTGTTTCACTAGCTTTTGGAGATGTATCTTGAAAGAAGTTGCTGTGGGCAATGTCAAAGAGGTTACTGCCTATGTTCTTCTCTAGGATTTTGATGGATTCCTGTCTCACATTGAGGTCTTTCATCCACTTTGAGTTTATCTTTGTGAATGGTGTTAGAGAATGGTCGAGTTCCATTCTTTTGCATGTGGCTGTCCAATTTTCCCAGCACCATTTATTGAAGAGACTCTTTTTTTCCATTGCATGTTTTTTCCTGCTTTGTCAAAGATTATTTGACCATAGAGTTGAGGGTCCATATCTGGGTTCTCTATTCTGTTCCATTGGTCTATATGTCTGTTTTTGTGCCAGTACCATGCTGTCTTGGCGATCACAGCTTTGTAATATAGCTTGAAATCGGGCAACATGATGCCCCCAGCTTTGTTTTTCTTTTTCAACATTTACTTGGCGATTCAGGGTCTTTCTGATTCCATAAAAATTTTAGGATTGTTTGTTCCAGCACTTTGAAAAATGTCATTGGAATTTTGATTGGGGTGGCATTGAAGGTATAGATTGCTCTGGGCAGCATAGACATTTTAACAATGTTTATTCTTCCGATCCATGAGCATGGAATATTTTTCCATCTTTTTGTGTCTTCTTCAATTTCTTTCATGAGTGTTTTGTAGTTCCTAGAGTATAGATCCTTTACCTCTTTGTTTAGGTTTATTCCGAGGTATCTTATGGTTTTTGGTGCTATTGTAAATGGAATCGTTTCTCTAATTTCTCTTTCTACAGTTGCGTTGTTAGTGTATAAGAAAGCAACTGATTTCTGTGCGTTGATTTTTTATCCTGCCACATTACTGAATTGCTGTATGAGTTCTAGTAATTTGGGGGTGGAGTCTTTTGGGTTTTCCACATAAAGTATCATGTCGTCTGCGAAAAGAGAGAGTTTGACTTCTTCTTTGCCAATTTGAATACCTTTTATTTCTTTTTGTTGTCTGATTGCTGTTGCTAGGACTTCTAATACTATGTTGAACAATAGTGGCAAGAGTGGGCATCCTTGACATGTTCCTGATCTTAAGGGAAAGGCTCTCAGCTTTTCCCCATTGAGGATGATATTCACTGTGGGTTTTTCATAGATGGATTTTATGAACTTGAGGAATGTTCCCTCTATCCCTATACTCTGAAGAGTTTTAATCAGGAGAGGATGTTGTATTTTGTCAAATGCTTTTTCTGCATCAATTGAGAGGACCATATGATTCTTCTCCCTCCTCTTATTAATGTGTTCTATCACATTGATTGATTTGCGAATGTTGAACCACCCTTGCATCCTGGGGATAAATCCCACTATTGTTGGATCCTATTAGCTAGGATTTTGTTGAGGATTTTGGAATCCATATTCATCAGGGATATCAGTCTGAAATTCTCCTTTTTGATGGGGTCTTTGCCTGGTTTGGGGATTAAGGTAATGCTGGCCTCATAGAATGAGTTTGGAAGTTTTCCTTCTGTTTCTATTTTTTTGAAACAGCTTCAGTAGAATAGGTATTATTTCTTCTTTGAATGTTTGGTAGAATTCCCCAGGGAATCCATCAGGCCCTGGACTCTTGTTTTTTGGGAGGTTTTTGATCACTGCTTCAATCTCGTTACTGGTTATTGGCCTATTCAGGTTGTCAATTTCTTCCTGTTTCAGTCTTGGCAGCTTATAGGTTTCCAGGAAGGTCTCCATTTCATCCAGATTACTCAGTTTATTGGCATATAGTTGTTGATAATAATTTCTAATAATTGTTTCTATTTCCTTGGTGTTAGTCGTGATCTCTCCCCTTTCATTCATAATTTTATTAATTTGGGTCCTTTCTCTTTTCTTTTGGATAAGTCTGGCCAGTGGTTTATCGATCTTATTAATTCTTTCAAAGAACCAACTTCTAGTTTCGTTGATCTGATCTACTGTGTTTCTGGTTTCTAAATCATTGATTTCTGCTCTAATTTTAATTATTTATCTTCTAATGTGTGGCTTAGGCGTCGTTTGTTGCTTTTTCTCTAATTCTCTAAGGTGTAGAGTTAGTTGGTGAATTCGGGATTTTTCTATTTTTTTGAGTGAGGCTTGGATGGCTATGTATTTCCCCCTTAGGACCGCCTTTGCAGTATCCCATAGGTTTTGGACCGATGTGTTTTCATTCTCATTGATTTCCATGAATTGTTTAAGTTCTTCTTTGATTTCCTGGTTGACCCAAACATTCTTGAGCAGAGTGGTCTTTAGCTTCCAAGTATTTGAATTTCTGCCAAATTTTTTCTTGTGATTCAGTTCCAGTTTTAAAGCATTGTGGTCTGAGAATATGCAGGGAATAATCTCAATCTTTTGGTATCAGTTGAGACCTGATTTGTGACCCAGTATGTGGTCTATTCTGGAGAAAGTTCCATGTGCGCTCGAGAAGAATGAGTATTCTGTTGTTTTAGGGTGGAATGTTCTGTAAATATCTATGAGGTCCATCTGGTCCAATGTATCATTCAAAGCTCTTGTTTCGTTGTTGATTTTCTGCTTAGATGATATGTCCATTGCTGAGAGTGGAGTATTGAGGTCTCCTACAATTAACGTATTGTTATCAATATGACTCTTTATTTTGGTTAACAGTTGGCTTATGTAGATGGCTGCTCCCATGTTGGGGGCATAGATATTTACAATTGTTAGATCTTCTTGTTGGATAGACCCTTTAAGAATGATATAGTGTCCTTCTGTGTCTCTAATTACAGACTTTAGTTTAAAATCTAATTTGTCTGATATAAGAATTGCTACCCCAGCTTTCTTTTGAGGTCCGCTGGCATGGAAGATGGATCTCCATCCCTTCGCTTTCAGTCTGGATGTATCTTTAGGTTCAAAATGAGTCTCTTGTAGGCAGCATACGGATGGGTCCTGTCTTTTTATCCAATCTGCAACCCTGTGCCATTTTATGGGAGCATTTGGGCCATTCATGTTGAGAGTGATTATTGAAAGATATGAATTAATTGTCATCATGTTGCCTGTGAAGACATTGTTTTTATAGATTGTCCCTGTAAATTTCTGTTGTAGATCACTCTTGGGGTCTTTCTCCTTTTATAGAAGCCCCCTTAATAATTCTTGCAGGGCCGGCTTAGTGGTCACATATTCTTTCAGTTTCTGCCGGTCGTGGAAGCTCTGCATCTCTCCATCCATTCTAAATGAAAGCCTTGCTGGATAAAGTATTCTTGGCTGCATGTTCTTTTCGTTTAGTACCCTGAATATGTCTTGCCAGGCCTTTCTGGCTTGCCAGGTCTCTGTGGATAGGTCTGACGTTATTCTGATGTTCTTCCCTCTGTACTTAAGGAATCTCTTCCCCCTGAGATTTGCGAGTTTTACTATTACATCCTGGGGTGTTGGCCTGTTTTCCTTGATCTTGGGAGGGGTCCTCTCTGCCTCTGGGACACGAGTGTTTGTTTCATTCCCCAGATTAGGGAAGTTCTCACCTACGATTTGCTCAAATACATCTTCTAGTCCTCTCTCTCTCTCTCCACTCCCTCTGGGATTCCAATTATTCTGACATTGGAACGCTTCATGGTGTCACTTATTTCTCTGATTCTATTTTCATAGATTCTGAGTTGTTTTTCCCTGGCCTCCTCTTTTCCCATTTTATCTATTAAATTGTCTTCCAGGTCATTTATTTGTTCTTCTGCCTCACTTACCCTATCTGTTAGATTATCTAGATTAGATTGGATCTCATTAATAGCATTTTTAAGTTCTGCCAATTCAGCTTTCATTTCTGCCCTTAGAGACTCTATGTTGCCGTTAATCAATTTCTCCATTCTAGCTATTGTCTTCACAATTGCTAGCCTGAATTCCATCTCCGACATCTTGGTTATATCTGCATCCATTTGTAAATCTGTGGCATAAGTCATAATCTCTGAGTCTTTCCTATTTTGGGGATTCCTTCTCCTAGTCATTCTGTTGAGGGGTGGTTGAGGGAATGCATAGAGTCCAAATTATTGACCACAACCCAAGCAAGATGCACCTGTTTTCTAGGGAGCTTAGGGTTGCTGGCCTCTTGTTTTCCCAGCCTGTCTTCTGCGGGAGGGGCCTGCCCTGCTGTTACTCAGGCAACCCTGTTTGGGCAGAGTTGCCCTGCCCCCTGTGGTGGGGGATGGGCTCATTGGGAACCGGTTTTTTGGGACTTTTGTTCTCTGGCGGCTTTCCGCATCTCTTCTGAGAGTCAGAGCAGAAGAGACTGTTTCCAACCCTCTGCCTCAGGGCAGAGAGATCGCAGTCTGTTGTTCAGTGTGCTCTCCAGGCCACACCGTCTCCGTTTCTGTCTGTGCTGTTATAAACTGCAGTCCTGGGTTGTGCGCCCCTCTGCAGTGCTCCCAGTCCTCACCTCCAGGTTAGGGCATGTCTCTGCCCTTTGTGCTTCTAAAACCGCCAGCCGCCCCCAGTTTGCACATGTGACCCCGCCCTCCGGGTTTCCGACCTGGGGGCTGCCCTAAAGTCCTTTCCCTGTCGCTACCGGTCTGCGAGTCTGTGCCCCATCCCCAGCGCGCGAGGCTATCGCTCACCTGCAGTGTAGGATCCCCAGGGCCAGGCTCCCTTCCGCTGCCTGTGGGATCACAGCTCCCCGCTTCATACCTCGAAACCAACCAGCTGCGATATTCTGTTTGTAGAGATCCAGATCTATCTTACGTATCAGGCTGATTTCATGGGTGTTCACAGTGGTCTGGTAGATATCCAGCTCAATTCTGGGGACTGGTTGGAATAGGGTCCCCTACTCCTCCGCCATCCTCTGTGTCAGCCCTTTTGATATTGTCCCTCAGATTCCTAAGACTCTGTTAATTTTCTCAAAATTTTCTTTCTATTTTTTCAGATTGAACAATTTCTATTGATCTAACTTGCTCTGCTCTCAACTTTGTTTCACTACTAAATCTGTCTAGGGAATTTTTTATTTCAGATACTGTATTTTTTAGTTCTAAAATTCCCATTTAAAATATTTAACAATGATGTAACCCTTATTAGAAATTCCTTCAAATTTTTAGTATAATAGTACCTCAAAAAATGGAAGTGGTCTGACCTCTCACAATCTCTGAGAAAATGATTACCTAGAAGATACTTAACAAATGTTTGCTGATTTGGGGGCATCTGGGTGGCTCAGTCAGTTAAGCATCTGCCTTCGGCTCAGGTCATGATCCTGGTGTCTTGAGATTGAGCTCCATGTCAGGCTCCCTGCTCAGCAAGGGGTCTGCTTCTCCCTCTCCCTTGGCTCCTGCCCCCGCCCCGACTCGTGTTCTCTCTCTCTCTCAAATAAGTAAATAAAATCTTAAAAAAAACACACCAAATGTTTGCTGATTTGAATTTAATCATAACAAAGCCAGTGAACTCAACATCAAGCCATAGAAAGTCCAGGAAAGGAGCAAGAAATACCAGGTATCTGACTGACTTGTTTTGGGAAGTCAGGCACACTGACTTCAGATAAGTCTGATTAGTAGAGTACCAAGAAAAGGAGTGTATGTCTTAACTCACAGACAAGGAAGATTTTAAATCTGCGTGGCAGACAGATTATAAGATGGCTGTCATGATTTCTGTCAATTGGTGTTCACATCTTTGTGTAATCCCCTCCCTTGAGCGTAGACAGGACTTGTGACTTGCTTCTAACCAATAGAATATGGCAAAGGTGATGGACTCCTGTGATTATGTTGTATAAGACTCTGTCTTCCTAGCAGACTCACTTTACAGGGTATTTGCTGGCCTGATGAAGGAAATGGCATAGTTGGGGAAACCTAATGACAAGGCACCACTGGGGGCCTCCAGCTTCCAGCCAGTAAGAAGCTGGTCTTACAACCACAAAGAACTGAATTCTACCAACAGCCAAAACTGACTTAGAAGCAGCATTTCCCCCAGTTGAGCCTGCACATGAGAACACAGCACTGCTAACACCTTGACTTCAGCCTTGCAGAGGACCCAGCCAAGCCATCCCTAGTCTACTGACCCACAGAAACTGTGAAATAATAAACGTGTTGCTTTAAGCCACTGAATTGGTGGTAATCTGTTATGCAGCCATAGAAAATGAATATAAACTACATTGTTACAGAGTTGTGCTACCTTTTATTTTGTTGACAGTGATTTTCCTAAGTGATTTTCATATTTAATATGCTGCTTGAGTTTTAGGAAATGAAATATTTTGAGAGCAGCAATTTTATAGAGTAATTGCAGGAACAATAGGACTCTGGGGAACCCACAAGAAAAGCTTTTTTTTTTTTTTTAATGATCTGGTGCCAGCATTTCCACTCTTGGGAATTTGTCCATAGAAATAAAGGCTTATTCAGTGAGAATAAATGCATGTATATATTTTTAATTGCATTGTTGTAGTGGCAAAAGAACCAGAAACAAATTTTTAATAGCTAAATTGCTTTACAAAAAGGCTGTTAGAATTCACATTTCAAAAAAAAAAAAAAAAAAAGAAGAAGAAGAATTCACATTTCCACCAGCAATGTATAAGTACCCTTTTCCCTATGTCTTTTAATGGATTTCTCCTATCCATCCATATTCGTTTGCTAAGGCTGCCATAACAAAGTACCAGGTGGCTTAAACACCTGAAATTTATTTTCTCACAGTTCTGGAGGCTAGAAGTCTGAAATTAAGACGTTGGCAGGGCTATTTTTTTTCTGGACCTCTCACTTGGGCTTGTGGATGGCTGTCTTCTACCTATGCCTTCTCATAGTCTTCCCTCTGTGTGTTTGTATCCAAATTTTCTCTTCTTGTATGGATACAATCATATTGCATTAAGGCCCACCCTGATGACTTCATTTTTATTTAATAAGGGCATATGTATGTGCCTGCACTTATCCTTCATGATACCTCATAGTTGTAATACTATCCTTTTTTTTTTAAAGATTTTTATTCATCCATTTGACAGAGAGAGAGACCGTGAGAGAGGGAACACAAGCAGGCAGAGTGGGAGAGAGAGAAGCAGGCTTCCCGCTGAGCAGGGAGCCCAACATGGGGCTCGATCCCAGGACCCTGGGATCATGACGAATGAGCCACCCAGGCTCCCCACTATCCTATTTTTGTAAAACAAACAGTGACAATCCTCCTTTATGTATATGTTTATATATTTGTGTATAATTATACAGAAATGAAAAAAAGGTATAAAAGATACAATATAGATTGGTAACATTGGATACATGGGGGTTGGAGGAGAGGATATGGTAAGGAGAACGGCAGAGATATAGTAAGCAAGCAAACAAACCAAAATCAACAACAAAATCTGAAAAAATATGGTGTTCATGCATGTATGGGTAATAATGTACAATTATTTATTTAAAAAAATGTTTTTCACTGCCTATATATAGTTGTGTAACAAAGAGTTGCAAACTCTCAGGGCACCTGGGTGGCTCAGTCAGTTAAGCGTCTGCCTTTGGCTCCGGTCATGATCCTGGGAGTGCCGGGATAAAGCCCCACATCAGGCTCCCAGCTCAGCAGGGAGTCTGCTTCTCCCTGTGCCCCTTCCCCTGCTCGTGCTCGCCCTCGCTCTCTCTCAAAAAAAAAAAAAAAAGAGTTGGAAACTCTCATTGACATAGAGCAATAAGCATATCTTCTACAGCTGGACTTGACTGGACCAGCAGAGGTTTTGCACAAAGTGGGATCAGTGGGAGGGCTAGGGCAAGCTCTTTGTTTAGCATCCCCTCTCTTACACAGGTGATGAAAATGAAAAGAATTAAATTATGTGATTGTCTATGGGCCCTTCAGATGTCCTGACCATCCAGACTAGTTGTTTATATTGCTCCCACATCACTAGTACAAACAACAGTTGCCATGCCCTCCATGTTGCTTGACTGTGTAGACTCATATTATAAGTAGCCATGAGATATGTGAACTTGATCCTAGGGTTAATTCATATACTTGCTGGGGAGGCTGATTTACTTTTTAAGTGAAATTTAACAGTTCAACAGAAATTCTTGGTTAGAATGACTTCCGTGCAGCTGGTTTTCTAATAGGGTTGAAAATCCTCCATATAACTAGAAGCACTCTTCCTTAACCTAAAAATGCACTAAATTCCCTCAAACACCCAAGTACTGGCTCAGTGAACCTGAAATACATGCCCTAGAAAGGGAATAGAATCATTTCCTGACATTTAATTTTTTAACACGATTTGGTTCCTTTTATGCTTTGTACTTAACAGCCAGGCTTTCAGGCTGTTTTACTCCCCAAAGTGGGCAGAGCTCAGGCCCATTGGAACAAGAGGAGATAAGCCTATTCTCTGTGAAAACATGAAAACATAAAACAACAAACATGAAAACATAAAAACATGAAAACATAAAAACATAAAAACATAAAAACATAAAAACAAAAGCATACAAACAAATAAAAGCCCCTGATGTCCAGAATTTGGGGGGCTAAGAGATAAAAAAGATTCAGAATGTTTGGGTATGCAAGAAGGGAACTCTTTGAGAAAGGAAGTAGAAGAAAATCAAGGAGGCTACAGGTTCTCTGACAAGCTTGTCAAGTTTATCTCAATGTGGAGAGCAAAATCAAACTGACAGGCAATTAACAATCTGGACCTGTTTTCAAAATTTCTCTGCATTACAGCCAGAGGAATTTGGAATTTACAGAGATCCAAGGTAAAGTAATTTTCCCCTCATATTTCATGCGGATAAAATGTGCTGAGAAAAATAAATAAACCTAAACTAAATTCTTGTAAGAATACAGATTTCTTATTCTCTTGCCTATCTCAAGGCTGGAAAATTCCATCTCTCCCTATTGCATCTTAAACTTCTCACTTGCTTGATTTTGGATGGAGTCTTATACTCCAGGCTGTAAAAGGTAAACACAAGTCTTGTGAGGTACAAGGAATCCTGATTGTAGCCACAAATTTGACCAATTTGTCCCTGTGTCAATAGTTAGGACTGCCAAGAAGAAAATGCAGAACAACTAGAATTGTGATTAGAGTTATAAATGAAAACACAACTCACCAAATTCAGAATTTGGTTCTGTTGAAATGTGCCCACTCTGGTCTGGGGGAATGCCACTGTGGTTAAGCCCTAAGGAATTCCAACATGGTCCTTTCTCTCACTCAATTTTTCCATCCATTATTCTTCCCTCACAGCATGCCATTCACCACTATATTAAAGGTAGTGATGTCTGTAAAAAACCAAAACCCAAACCAAAACTTCCAGTTCTCCTAAAGATATTCCATACAATGCTCAAGGTAAAAACACTGCCTTCCCTTCTCAAGGGGTAGAACTTAACCAAACAGCTATTACTTTAGGTTGTTTTGGGCAATATTTTTGTGGACCAGATTTACTCAATAGTTTTATTTTAAAAAAAAACCAGCTACATATTCCCTTCAATTTGAACTGGTAACGTGCTTTCAAAAACCTTAAAATTTACTTGAAGTATAGCTAAAATATAGTACTCAAATTCATTATGTGGGTATAATTTATTTTCAGACATAATTGTTTCAATTTTGTTCCAGTATCAGCCTAGGCTACCATTGTTAAATCAGTCCTGAAAATAAAAGGAGTCCACTTAAATAAATTTTTAATATTAATTTTGGCCTGTGATAAGAGAAGAATTTTTTTCTTCTAAATAAAGGAAAAGAAGATTGGGAAGTACCATGTCAAAGATTCTTAAAATATATTAATACAGCCTATCATCTGTGGATTTGAAGGAGGGGACAGGGAGAAGCAGAATGTTTTTTTTTTTTCTTAATTTTTAAAAGATTTTATTTATTTATTTGACAGAGATAGAGCCAGAGAGCATAAGTGGGGAAGAGGGTGAATGGCAGAGGGAGAAGGAGAAGCAGCCTCCCCACTGAGCAGGGAGCCCAATGCAAGACTTGATCTCAGGACCCTAGGATCACGACCTGAGCCAAAGGCAGACACTTAACCCATTGAGCCACCCAGGCGCCCCAAGCAGAATGTTTTAGATGAAAACTTTCCCTCTCCTTCCATGATCATTCTAACATTATGTTGTTTTTTTTAATTTTATTATGTTATGTTAATCACCATACAATACATCATTGGGTTTTGATGTGCTGATCCACGATCCATTGTTTTTGTATAGCACCCAGTGCTCCATGCAGTACGTGCCCTCCTTAATACCCACCACCAGGCTAACCAATCCCCCCTCGCCCCTCCCCGCTAAAACCCTGTTTGTTTCTCAGAGTCCGTAGTCTCTCATGGTTCATCTCTCCCTTCAATTTCTGCCGCCCAACATTTTTCCCTTCCTTCTCCTAATGTCCTCCATGCTATTCCTTATGTTCCACAAATTAGTGAAACCGTATGATAATTGACTTTCTCTGCTTGACTTATTTCACTTAGCATAATCTCCTCCAGTCCCATCCATGTTGATGTAAAAGTTGGGTAATCATCCTTTCTGATGGCTGAGTAATATTCCATTGTATATATGGACCACATCTTCTTTATCCATTCGTCTGTTGAAGGGCATCTCGGCTCTTTCCAGTTTGGCTATTGTGGACATTGCTGCTATGAACATTGGGGTGCATATGGCCCTCCTTTTCACTACATCTGTGTTTTTGGGGTAAATACCCAGTAGTGCAAT
>NW_022590678.1:0-944 GCF_004348235.1 Phoca vitulina
CCCCTGTATTCTGTAAATTAAGTGTGGCTGGAACATGAGCTATGGACAGTCTGTGGCTGCTTTCAAGCCACAATGCAAGAGTGGAGTCATCGTCAGAGAGACCACGTGGATTGCAACGCCTAACAGAAAATCTTTACAGAAGACTTTACAGAAAAGTCTGTGCCGATCCCTGTTCTAAAACGTAATATTATCATGTCACTCCTTTAAGTACAATGTAGTGCCTTCTGGGTAAAATCTAATCTTTACCCCCACAGGCAAGGATTTCCATCATTTTAGCCAGAACTCCATATCCATCCTCCTCTATTTATACCTTTAATGGCACATCTACATGTCTGCAGCCCAGTGTGAATTCACTGTAGTTTACATAGTAGTGATGCTCAGAAACGGAGGTGTAAGTGTGAACATGTGAGTGTGAGCATGTGTTGACTCTTTGTTAGCTACAGTATGCGAGTAGAACACAATACAGTAGCGTGCTTTCTGCCTCACAGTGACGGCCACGTTATGTGGTTACCTAATGACATCAGAAGGAATCCACCTTCATAGAACAAACTTCACCTGGGAGGACTCTCAAAACTCTTGTCCTGGGCCCTATGCTCCACCGAGGCTGGGGGCACACAGAGGGACAGAGACTCACCCTGCCCATCAGGGTTTTGAAGGGTACCTGCTATCCCAGGACAAAAGATCCTGAAACCAATCACTCACCTGTCATCCAGCCAGGCAGCTGTGAGAGAGATCTACTCCTACAGGAAGGACAGACCGAGAGACAACAAATGACAGCATGGTGTGACAAGTGCCACTACAGAGGACGGGGAATGCTCCAGGAGGATGATCACAGCTGTCACTACAGGGGATGCTCAGGAGGACTGGGGTGTGCAGGGTTGGCCAGAGCAGGGGCAGGGGACAGGGAATGCTCCAGGAGGATGATCACAGCTGTGTCACTACAG
>NW_022590678.1:1044-10994 GCF_004348235.1 Phoca vitulina
CCAGGAGGATGATCACAGCTGTCACTACAGGGGATGCTCAGGAGGACGGGGGTGTGCAGGGTTGGCCAGAGCAGGGGCAGGGGACAGGGAATGCTCCAGGAGGATGATCACAGCTGTGTCACTACAGGGGACGCTCAGGAGGACGGGGGTGTGCAGGGTTGGCCAGAGCAGAGGCAGGGGACAGGGAATGCTCCAGGAGGAGGATCACAGATGAGTCACTACAGGGGATGCTCAGGAGGACTGGGGGTGTGCAGGGTTGGCCAGAGCGGGGGCAGGGGACAGGGAATGCTCCAGGAGGAGGATCACAAATGAGTCACTACAGGGGATGCTCAGGAGGACTGGGGGTGTGCAGGGTTGGCCAGAGCAGGGGCAGGGGACAGGGAATGCTCCAGGAGGATGATCACAGCTGTGTCACTACAGGGGATGCTCAGGAGGACGGGGGGTGTGCAGGGTTGGCCAGAGCAGGGGCAGGGGACCGGGAATGCTCCAGAAGGATGTCACGGTTGTGTCCTTGTGTGGCTACATGTGTCATTGTGACCGGGCTTTGGCCAGACAGGAAATGACAGAGCGGGGGTGGGGGACTGTCGCTGAACTGTCTTATGTATGGTAAAAGATTAGTAATGAGATTTCTTTTAGTGCAATATCATTTTACATGCTTTTATAAGTCCCTAAAGTTGGATGAGTATGACATGAGGTGTGTAGTTCGCCATTTCTTTCAAGTCTGAGGTACTGGGTGCAGAGCACACTTCATATTTATTTTTGTTGCTTTCATAATATGATGACTTTTCCTGCTTTTATCTCCGACCCAAGGACAGGGAACAAAGACAACACAGATCTGCACACTTCGAAATATCAACAGAAACCTGCAAACCCAAGTTCTCATAGGAGCTAAAGTTTAAGGACCAGGGTGTCAAAAAGGGGAGGCAAATAGCAAGTAACCAAAAGATGTCATGTGTCTGTGAGCTGGCCACCTTCTCTACCTGTCGGAAGGAAGCCATGCCTGACAGGAGGGAGCCACACCTGGGCCTGATCTCTCTGTCTGGGCTGCCCTTGAGCAGAGCAGAGGATGTGCTGAGCTGGGTGTGGGTGCAGCGGGGAGAGATGGGCAGCTGGCCACAGATGTTACCTGCCAAGTACCTGTAGGACCAGCTCCCGGTCCTCAGCTAAGTAAGAATCAGCTAAGGCTAAACAATAATTATGTTTAGTTACATAATTACCGTGACAGTAAAGGTGCTCAGTGCTTTGAGTGACTATATTCTCTCCCGTTTTATTTTTTAAAAACACTTTATGGAGTTATGACTGACATACAAAAAGCTGTGCATAATTAATGTATACAACTTGACCCTGAACCTAACCCTAATATCTAGTTAAGATATACTCGATTTAGAATATGGCTTAATTGTGCTGTTGGGAAATAAGTATTTTGCTTTTGTCTGCCAGTCTGGGCTCAGTTTTTATGTTTATTTTAGAAGACAACTGTTGCATCTATATATTGTTTCTTGGCAATTTTCAGCATAGGTAATGTGTGCACTTTTTGTGTACACATAATCATATTTAAATTTTTGGAAAAAATAAATGCTTTTAGATGTCAAAAAAAAAAAAAAAAAGAATATGGCTTCTAAATTATATAATGGTTTTTAGGAGCTAGGGAATCCAGGGACCAACCTATTCTATCTTATTCTCCCTTGAATTTGATAGGTTAACACATTCTGCCACGTGCTATCTAGAAAACGGCCACACGGGGGCAACAGTGAGTAAACATTAGGACAAACCTGGCCACAAAGCCAATTCTTCCTTCATCCTATAAAACCTTGCTCATTCACTGTTTACAGATCATTCTACATATTATTAAAACTGTGACTTTGTTGAATTTGAAAAAACAAAAACAAAATAATTCTTTGAAACTGTTAAAAATATAATATGTTTTTAAAAATCTTGGAGTTGGTGAGCAGATGAAGACCCAGGGGCCTGGGAAAATGCTGTTACTATTGAGTATGTTCAGATCTAATTAGGAAACAAGCATGATTTATATTCCACTTATTTTCATAAAGAATTTGTGTCAACTAACAGTACTGAACCCACACAAAATAGTGCAGTTCAGAGGAAAACAAAATAAGAATCAACAGCCTCAAGAGGCAGAGAAAGAGCCACACCCAGGAGCAAAGAAGACATACCATGGAGGCTATGCTCAGGCTGACAACTCTGTATTAGAAGGGTGTGTTAACCACTTACTTATAGTTTGGAGGTTAAAGGAAAAGAGCATGAAAAATAACCAAAGTCACTATCACTTCTCAGTGAATTTGCAGCATAAAAAGAGGTAATTTTAATATCAAAACTAAAGGGGAAGAGTAAAAGTGTGGAAACTTTACAGGGAATGAAAATAAGGTGCTATCAGAATTAAAAGGACTATCTTATATTAAAGATGTTGTTTGTAATCCACATGATAACAACAAAGCAAAACTCTAGACTCACAAAACAAGAAAAGGGGGAGACCAAACGCACTGTGGAAAACCAGCACTTCACAAAGGTAGACAGAAACAGAGGGGGGGAATAACAAAGGGGCTACAAAACAATCAGAAGGCAAGACATAAGGTGGCACTACTGAGTTCTTCCATATCAATAATCACTCTAAATATTAAAAATTGAATTCACCAATCAATAGGCAGAGTGGTTCCATGGATTAAAACATGAGAACCAACAGCAGCAGAACAGGCATTCTCCTCAAGTGCACGTGGGACTTTCTCCAGAAAGGACTGCACGATAGGACACACAACAAATCTTAGCTCATTTAACAAGACTGAAATCATACCCGCTGTCTTTTCTGACCACAATGGTATGGAACTAGAAATCAGTAAAAGAAAAGCTGGAAAATCCACTAATATGTGGAAACTAAACAACACATTTCCGAACAATCAATGGGTCAGTGAAGAAATCAAAAGGAAAATAAAAAATTATCTCAAAAGAAATGAAAATGGAAACACAACATATCAAAACTTACAGAAGGCAGCAAAAGCAGCTCTGATAGTTTAAAGTGGTAAGTGTGTATATTAAGAAATTGGAAAGACCTCAAATAAACAACCTATCTTTACATCTCAAGGAACTAGAAAAACAACAACAATAACAACAACAACAACAAATTAAGCCCAAACTTAGCAGAAGGAAGGAAACAATAAAGCCCAGAGCAGAAATAAATGAAATAGGAATGATAAAAACAACAGAAAGGATTGATGAAACTGAGAACTGGTTCTATGAATAAGATAAACAAAATCAACAAACCTTTAGCTAGACTAAGAAAAAAAACAAAGACTCAAATAAAATTAAGAGTGAAAAAGGAGACATTAGGGGTGCCTCAGTGGCTCAGTCAGTTAAGTGTCTGCCTTCAGCTCAGGTCCTGATCTCGGGGTCGTGGGATCAAGCCCCATGTTGGGCTCCCTGCTCAGCATGGAGTCTGCTTGTCTCTCTCCCTCTCCTTCTGTTCCTCCCCCTGCTTGTGCTCTCTCTCAAATAAATAAATAAAATATTTTAAAAAAGAAAACAAGACATTACAACTGAGACTGCAGAAAAAGGGGATTGTGAAACTAAACAATTACAAGCCAAAAACTCAGATAACTTAGAATAAACAGATCCATTCCTAGAAACAAGCAACCTACCAAACTGAATCAGGAAGAAATAAAAAAATCTGAACAGACCAATAGAGACTAAAGAGATTGAATCAGGAATCAAAAACCTCCCAACACAGAAACCTCCCCCAGGACCAGACAGCTTCACTGGAGATTCTGCCAGATGGTCAAAGAAGAATTAATGCCAATTCTTCTCAAACTCTTCCAAAAAATTGAGGAGGAGGGAATACTTCCAAAATAACCTTGTGAGGCTGGCATTGCCCTGATACCAAAGCCAGAGAAGGACTCCACAAGAAACCTACAGACCAATATCTCTGATGAATGCAGATGCAAAAACTCTCAACAACATATTAGCAAACTGAATTCAAGAACACATAAAAAGGATTATACATCATGAGCAAGTAGGATTTATCCCTGAAATGCAAGGATCATTAAACATACACAAATCAATAAATGTGATCCATCACATTAATAAAATGAAAGGAAAAAATCACATGATCATCTGAATAGATGCAGAAAAAGCACTTGACAAAATACATCATTTCATAAAAACCCTCAGCAGATCGGGTATAGAAGAAACATACCTCAATATATTAGAGGCCATACGTTATGAGCCCATGGCTAACAGTATATTTGCTGGTAAAAAATTGAAAGCTTTTCCTCGAGGAGCAGGAACAAAATGTGGATGCCCACACACACCACTCTTATTCAGTTTGGTATTAGAAGTCCTTGCCAAAGCAATCAGGCAAGACAAAGAAATAATAGGCATCCAAATCAGGAAGAAGTGTATCTGTCACTGTTTGCAGATAAGATGATTTGGTATATAGAAAATCTAAAAGGCTGTTAGAGTTCAGTCAAGTTGCAGGATACAGAATCAACTTATGGAAATCATTTACATTCCTATACACTAAGGATGAAACGTCTGAAAAAGAAATAAAGAAAACTACCCCATTCACAATAGCATCAAAAACAATAAAATATTAGGAATAAATTTAACCAAGGATATGAAAGTCCTATACACTGAACTAGAAGACTTTGCTGAAAGAAATCAAAGAAATGGAAAGACAAACAAATGGAAAGACATCCTCTGTTCATGCATCAGAAGAATTTATATTATTAAAATGTCCTTCTTGAGGAAAAAAGAACAAAGCCATAGTTACCACACTTCCTGACTTCAAACTATACTACAAAGCTTCAGGAATAAAAGCAGTATGTTACTGAGAGTAGGAGCAAGATGGCGGAGGAGCAGGACACCTGGATTTCATCTGGTCTCAGGAATTCAGCTGGATAGGGATCAAACCATTCTGAACACCTACGAACTCAATAGGAGATCAAAGAAAAGAAGAGCAACAACTCTCTGAACAGAAAAGCGACCACTTTCTGGAAGGTAGGACGTGCGGAGAAGTGCATCCGAGGCGATATTCGGGAGGATAGATGGCGGGGGAGGGGCCTCCGTCGGCCGCTTCTGGCAAGTGATAGAGCCGCGGGGCACAAAATCAGAACTTTTACAGTCGGCTCCGCTGAGGGACATCACTCCGGTGGCTGAGCGGGGGGTGGAACCCTCGCAGGACAGTGTGGTCTCAGGACCCTCGGGGTCACAGAAAGACCGGGGGTGCCTGAGTGCGGCAGAGCTCCCAGGTATCGGAGCGGGGAAGCCGGCTGCAGAGACGGAGCCCAGGCGCGGGCTCTCAGCTCGGGGTTGTCATAGACCGTGATCCGCGGCACAGCCGGGCCACTGCTCCTCCAGCAGGGACCCAACAAGCGGCAGATCCGGGGAGACTCACCTTCTTCCCCCGGGAGGAGCGGTGCAGGAGCGCACCGCGGGGATCTGCTGGGTTTGGAGACTCCACCCGGGGTCGGGTGTCAGAGATAGAAATGCTCGGTCTCAGGCCGGGTGAGCACGGAGTGTGGCCGGAGACCGGGGAGATGGGAGTGACTGACGGCTTTTCTCTGGGGGCGCACTGAGGAGCGGGGCCCCGAGTTCTCGGCTCCTCCGGGGCGGAGACTGGGAGGCCGCCATTTTCACTCTCCGCCTCCAAAGCTGTACGGAAAGGTCGCAGGGAACAAAAGCTCCCGAGAGCAAACCCCAGCAGATTACTTAGCCGGACAGGGCAAGGGCGGGGCAATTCCGCCTCCGGCAAAGACATTTGGAAACCATGGCAACAGGCCCCTCCCCCAGGAGATCAGCGAGAACAGCCAGCCAAGACCAGGTTTACCGATCAGTGAGAACAGCAGAACTCCAGCGGTAGGGGAATACTGCACATAGAATCCATGGCTTTTTTACCATGATTCTTTACTTTTTCAAAGTTAATTTTTTTAATTTTCTTTTTCTTTTTCTTTTCTTCTTCTTCTTTTTTTTTCTTTGAATTTTTCTTTTTCCCTTTTTCAACCAACATCTTGTCAATCCCTTTTTTAAAAAATCTTTTTTATTTTTCATTTTTAGAGTCATATTCTATCCCTTCACAGTAGTTAACCTTATTTTTTTATATATATATATATATATATATATATATATATATATTGTTCTCTTAAAATTTTGGGATACAGTGTCTTCTAACAGACCAAAATATACCCTAAATCTCTAGTGTATGGCTTTGTTCTACTCTCCTGCCTGATCACATTCTCTCCCTTTTTTTTTTAATCCTCTTCTTTCTTTTTTCAACCAACTTCTTATCTTATCAATTCCTTTTATAAAATTCTTTATATTTTTCATCTTTACAGTCATATTCCATCCCTTCAGCATATTTACCCTTATTTTTGTACATATATAAGCTTTTCTTTCTTTAAAATTTTGGGAGGAACTTTCTTCTAACAGACCAAAATACACCCAAAATCTAGTGTGTGGCACTGATCTATGCACCAGCCTGATCATATTTGATCGTATTCTGTTTTTGTTTGTTTGTTTGTTTGTTTATCTTTTCCTTTTTCCTTTTTTTTTCTTTTTTCTTTCTTTTCCTTTCTTTTCCCCCAGTTTCAGGTCTCTTCTGATTTGTTTAGTGTATATTTTTCTGGGGTCGTTGTTACTCTGTTAGCATTTTGATCTCTCATTCATCTATTCTCCTCTGGACAAAATGACAAGATGGAAAAAATCACCTCAGAAAAAAGAACAAGAGGCAGTACCGACTACCAGGGACCTAATCAATATGGACATTAGTAAAATGTCAGAACTAGAGTTCAGAATGACGATTTTAAAAATACTAGCTAGGCCTGAAAAAAGCATGGAAGATATTAGAGAAACCCTTTCTGGAGAAATAAAAGAACTAAAATCTAACCAAGTCAAAATCAAAAAGGCTATTAATGAGGTGCAATCAAAAATGGAGTCTCTACTGAAAAGCAAACTGAGGGTTCTAGAGGGGAGGGGGGGTGGGAGGATGGGTTAGCCTGGTGATGGGTATTAAAGAGGGCATGTTCTGCATGGAGCACTGGGTGTTATGCACAAACAATGAATCATGGAACACTACATCTAAAACGAATGATGTAATGTATGGGGATTAACATAACAATAAAAAAATTTTTAAAAATGGAGTCTCTAACTGCTAGGATAAATGAGGCAGAAGAGAGGGGGAAAGATGGCGGAGGAGTAGGGGACCCTATTTCAACTGGTCCCCAGAATTGAGCTGGATATCTACCAGACCACTCTGAGCACCCACGAAACCAGCCTGAGATGTAAGAAGATCTGGATCTCTACAAACAGAATATCGCAGGCAGTTGGTTTTGAGGTACGAAGCGGAGAGCCATGATTCTGCGGGCAGATATCGGAGGATAAATGGCAGCGGGAGGGTGCCTGGCCATGGGGATCCTACACCGCCGGTGAGTGACAGCCTTGCGCGCTGCGGACGGGCCACAGACTCACAGACCGGTAGCGTCGGGGAAGGACTTTAGGGCAGCCCCCGAGGGGGAAAACCAGACCGGTGGGGTCGCGCGCACACGAACCGCAGCCCCCCCGGACAGAAACCCAGAGCGACAGTCGCACGCACGTGAACTGCAGCCTCCGAGATGGAAACCCGGTGCGCCGGAGTCGCGCCGGTGAACTGCAGCCCCCGGGGTGGAAACCCCAAGCGGCGGAGTCGCGCCTGCGCGAACTGGGAGCGGGGCTGGCGGTTTTAGAAGCACAAAGGGCAGAGACGTGCCCCGACCTGGAGGCAGGACTGGGAGTGCTGCGGAGGGGCGCACAACCCAGGCCGCTGCAGTTTATAGCAGCAGGGACAGAAACGGAGACAGTGTGGCCTGGAGAGCTCACTGAAGAACAGACTGAGGTCTCTCTGCTCTGAGGCAGAGGGTTGGAAATGGTCTCTTCTGCTCTGACTCGCGGAAGACACGCGGAAAGCCCCCAGGGAAAGGCGCCAGAGAACAAAAGCCCCAAATACTGATTCCCATTGAGCCCCTCCCCCGCCACAGGGGCGCAGGGCAACTCTGCCCAAACAGGGTTGCCTGAGTAACAGCGCGGCAGGCCCCTCCCACAGAAGACAGGCTGGGAGAACAAGAGGCCAGCAACCCTAAGGTCCCAAGAAAACAGGTGCATCTTGCTTGGGTTCTGGTCAATAATTTGGACTCTATACATTCCCTCAAACACCCATCAACAGAATGACTAGGAGGAGGAGCCCCCAAAACGGAAAAGACTCAGAGATTATGACTTATGCTGCAGATTTACAAATGGATGCAGATATAACCAAGATGTCGGAGATGGAATTCAGGCTAGCAATTGTGAAGACAATGGCTAGAATGGAGAAATCAATTAATGGCAACATAGAGTCTCTAAGGGCAGAAATAAAAGGGGAATTGGCAGAACGTAAAAATGCTATCAGTGAGATCCAATCCAATCTAGATAATCTAACAGCTAGGGTAACTGAGACAGAAGAGAGAATAAGCAACCTGGAAGACAATATAATAGATAAAAAGGGAAAAGAGGAGGCCAGGGAAAAACAACTCAGAATCCATGAAAATAGAATCAGAGAAATAAGTGACACCGTGAGGCGTTCCAATGTCAGAATAATTGGAATCCCAGAGGGAGTGGAGAGAGAGAGAGGGCTAGAAGATGTATTTGAGCAAATCGTAGCTGAGAACTTCCCTAATCTGGGGAATGAAACAAACATTCGAGTCCTAGAGGCAGAGAGGACCCCTCCTAAGATCAAGGAAAACAGGCCAACACCCCGGCATGTAATAGTAAAACTTATAAATCTTAGAACCAAGGAAACCATCTTAAGGGCAGTCAGGGGGAAGAGAGTCCTTACGTACAGAGGGAGGAACATCAGAATAACGTCAGACCTATCCACAGAGACCTGGCAAGCCAGAAAGGCCTGGCAAGACATATTCAGGGTACTAAATGAGAATAACATGCAGCCAAGAATACTTTATCCGGCAAGGCTTTCATTTAGAATGGATGGGGAGATGCAGAGCTTCCACGACCGGCAGAAGTTGAAAGAATATGTGACCACTAAGCCGGCCCTGCAAGAAATATTAAGGGGAGTTCTATAAAAGGAGAAAGACCCCAAGAGTGATCTACAACAGAAATTTACAAGGACAATCTATAAAAACAATGTCTTCACAGGCAACATGATGACAATTAATTCATATCTTTCAATAATCACTCTCAACGTGAATGGCCTAAACGCTCCCATAAAATGGCACAGGGTTGCAGACTGGATAAAAAGACAGGACCCATCCATATGCTGTCTACAAGAGACTCATTTTGAACCTAAAGATACATCCAGACTGAAAGTGAAGGGATGGAGATCTATCTTCCATGCCAGCGGACCTCAAAAGAAAGCTGGGGTAGCAATTCTTATATCAGACAAATTAGATTTTAAACTAAAGTCTGTAATAAGAGACACAGAAGGACACTATATCATTCTTAAAGGGTCTATCCAACAAGAAGATCTAACAATTGTAAATATCTATGCCCCCAACATGGGAGCAGCCATCTACATAAGCCAACTGTTAACCAAAATAAAGAGTCATATTGATAACAATACGTTAATTGTAGGAGACCTCAATACTCCACTCTCAGCAATGGACAGATCATCTAAGCAGAAAATCAACAAGGAAACAAGAGCTTTGAATGATACATTGGACCAGATGGACCTCATAGATATTTACAGATCATTCCACCCTAAAACAACAGAATACTCATTCTTCTCGAGCACACATGGAACTTTCCCCAGAATAGACCATATACTGGGTCACAAATCAGGTCTCAACCGATACCAAAAGATTGAGATTATTCCCTGCATATTCTCAGACCACAATGCTCTAAAACTGGAACTCAATCACAAGAAAAAATTTGGCAGAAATTCAAACACTTGGAAGCTAAAGACCACTCCACTCAAGAAT
>NW_022590679.1:0-10990 GCF_004348235.1 Phoca vitulina
TGGCTATTGTGGACATTGCTGCTATAAACATCGGGGTGCACGTACCCCTTTGGATCCCTACATTTGTGTCTTTGGGGTAAATACCCAGTAGTGCAATTGCTGGATCGTACGGTAGCTCTATTTTCAACTTTTTGAGGAACCTCCATACTGTTTTCCAGAGTTACTTAGCCTTGTTTTTAAGAGTTATGGACACATGCACATATATGAGGGTGACTTAACATTATGAGAGTGATTCTGCAGTTCAAGGGCCAAAATCAGCCTTATAATTGTTTATCTGCAACCTCCAATATAATGTCTGTCCCTTTGGATAGGAAATTTCTCTGCACAAAGAGTGTATGACTTGATAGAGCTATACTTCTGCACTCTACTAGCTTCCCAGGAGCAAGAGGGATTTGAGTCATTTTGTTATACTAAGTAGTAACCTAAACCTCTGGTTAGGTCCAGCATCAAGCAGTCCACCGAGCCATAAAATGTCTTCTGAGTTCTGCCGAATATCCTTGGTTCAGCAGTGAAGGGAGGGAGTGAGATGACCTAATTGGATGGATTTCTAACATGGCTAAAATCCGAATAACCAGACAGCAGGGGGATCCTGACCCAGAAGATAGACTATATTTGGACAGAGCTTGATGTTTAATTGAATACACATTTCAGAATTCCAAGGGAGCATCTTCTATGACTTTTATAATCTGTGAATCAAATATAAAGGAGGAATTCTCCCCTCTTCACTCTGGTAAGAGGCAATGGGCCCAGCCTTTGGGAACTTTCTGAGTGAGAACAGTAGGAGCTCCCAAGGCTGGAAGGGAGGGGACAGGACATGGAGAAGCACTGTCCCTGCCTGTCTCCCTCCTCCCCACTCTTCATTATTTTGTACCTAGAGAGGAAATGGTCAAACCTGAGAAGAAGAAGAGGAGGGAAAAAAGAGGTAAGGAATTAAAAAAAAAAAAATTGACTTGATCAGCTCTAAGGTGAGCAGTCCTACTGCCACAGTAAAGTATAAACACTTTTGGGTATGATCCGTTCAGCAGGCAGGTGAAGTGTGAAGCCGAGTCTTCGGGGTCCCTGATGAGAGCCCTCATTAGAGGAAGGGGCAGGAGTTTCTGCTCTCACATGCAGCGGGAGAAAGACTCCACACCTTTTTAGCCAGGCAGGGGTTTGGTAGTGCAAAGGAAACAACAGGCTCTTCACACCATGGAGCTTCATAGCATTAGTCCAAGGGCAAGTAGACACTCCAAAGTCCTAGAGGCAAAATCAAGAATTTCTCTGCTAAGTGCTAAACAGGAGGTTCAGCTTAGCATGGGATCCTGGGATGGTGCTTTGAGATGTCTGCAGTTGGAGAAAGCTTCCTGCCAGAAAAGGCCAGAGGCCACTTGCAATAGACAGGTTTATTTGATATCTGTTGAAACAAGAGAAGAAATTTAAGTGTTGGCCTGGGAACCCATTTGGTGGTCTACTAGTACACACTGCCCTCCCCAACCCCCCTCCCCACCCCGCCACACACACAAAAAAAAAAGAGAGAGAGAGAGAAGGATGAGATGGTAATGGGAAAGAAGTATTTGTTCCCGGTCCCTTGGCTGATGGGATGCCAGTCTTGTTGCCTAGACATAATGCCAGACTGCATGACAGACTTTGGTGCCAGGCAACAGCAGAAGCAGCATGCTGTATTTTTTTTATTCCTCTACCTTGCCAGACGCCCATGAAGGGAGCTCTCCCTTAGCCCATAAACAACCAAGACTAATAGAATATCTCTGGCAAAGGTGGTTGGCAAAAATCTCTGCCATCTCAAATATCAGGCTATAAGGAGAGACCCAGTTCCCTTGTTCCACAAGCAAAGTGTTGGCAAGCCACAGAAGGGAAAAAGACATGGTAAAAACATGTACATTTTGGGGGAAAAATTCAAGTTGAGCCATATTGTTTTAATTGTCTCTAGAAAAATCTTCCTGTTCCAATTGGAAGACATTTGAGATGCTGTTCTTCCTACCAGAAAAACAGGGATAGTAAGAACTCCCTGCACAAAGAGAAACATGCTGAGGTCCAGGGCTCAGGCCTGATCCTCCTCCAGCATTTCTATCAGGCTCAGAGGGTGGGAGCAAGACCTTGGAAGTCATTCTTTCTGCCATTATGTCAACAGCATGTCTTCCCAGCTCTGGGGAAGGCATTGCTCATTTAGCAAAGTTGGTATGTGCCCCTCCACCCATCTGAAGAGCACCTGGTCCCTGTAGTTGGCATCTAGAATTAGTAGCCCAGTCTCTATGTTTGAATGGCTCCACCATTCCCTCATAGTATGGTTTTTGGGAAAGTTGTTTAACTTCTCCGTGCCTTGATTTCCTGGTTCATGGCAGTTTAGCCAAGTAGTTAATAATGAAGGCTCAGAGCCAGAGTGACTGGGTTTAAATCGCCCATTTACTGGCTATGTGACCATGGGCAAAATTGACTGACTCATTCCGGGTGACATTTTTCTCATCTATAGAAAGGGAGTCATAATAGTATCTACCTTATAGGGTGCTTGGAAGCCTCAGATGAGCTAATCCAGGGAAAGTGCTAAGAATGGCCTGCAGGAGAAAACAATGAGCCGGGCTGGATGTCTACCTTCCTATCAGCCCTGCCTTGTCCTCTCTTGACTTTTCCCCTAGCACTCTGGCCACTCCCACCTTCCTTCAGTCTTGGAACAGACTGACCTTCTGCCCAAGGACCTTTCCTCAGGCTGTTGTCTCTGCCTGTGCTTGTACCCTGACTCTCAAGACCACCTATTTTTTGCTTTCAGGTCTCAGCTGTCAGGGAGGTGCCTATGAATCCCCTGGACAGGATCAGAAGCCCCCTCGTGCCATAGCTTTCCCTTTATCCCTTTATCACAGTTTTAATATATTAATTTATCATTGGATTGGCATGTATTAGATATTAGAATGTAAACTTCTTCACCGTGACATTGTTGGCATTTAGTATTTTGTACGTATTAGGCATTGGATGAGTAAATGAATGGAGAAATGCACATTTCCCTTGGGCTGGCCTGCCACCTTCCTGTCTAAGAACAAGAATTACATTATCACAGGGCTAAGCTTGCATCCACTGATTTTTGCAAAGAATAATACTAACAATGGTGTTGATTTAGCTTTAGGAAGCCGTCACTAGTGATACTCTGAGACACAGAATATACAGGTGTTTGTGAACCTGCAGGTGACAAAAGATGGTCTGGGATTTGAGAAGGCAGTGGGGTGGAGTCACTAAGAGTATGGGCTCTTTGTTCAGACTGTCTAGCCTGGAATCTACGTCAGCATCACCAGCTGTGTGATCTTGGGCAGAATCTGTGCCTTGACTCTATCCTTGCTTATAACACTTCCTGGGGTCATTGTGAAGATAAAACAAGATCATGCATATAAATTTCCTGGCATGTAGTAAGTCCTATGCTAGTAATTTTTAAAAAAAATTCAGATACTATTTTTCAAACACTATAACAAATCCTAAGGACAAACTTTTTTTTTTCCCCTAAATCCTTTTCTCCTTTAATGTGTCAGGTTTCTGACTATCTAAGTGGAAATGTAATCAACACAGCCATTTAAATTTATATGTGCTCAAGATATCTTGGCTGATGTTAATCCAAGCATTTATGATCCCTTAAAGTATGTTTACATTAGCTAGTAGAAAAAAATGTAAAATGCACAGAGTTCATTTGAAAGGTAGGCTTTGGTGTCTGTAGCCACATGTAACATGCAAATAAAAACTTAGCTCATCCAAGGTGCATGTGTGTTGTGCCTTGAGCACATCCTTGAAATGCATACATGTGTCTTCATATGGTACTTTTCCCTCTGAGGTTGCACAACTAAGCTCATAAAAATCATGATCTGCCTGAACATTTGGCTGAAGACTGGATATTTCAAACTCTGGACACTATGAAAAAACACTGTTTTCTTTCTGCCAACATCAACAGTTCTTTAGCCTGTTATCAGTGGAATCATTCTCCATTGTTCCTTCACCACCATCTCTGGGTAAATTAGGCTGTTCTTTGTAGAAAATAGTCACCTAATGATCTGTGTGCAGCCCATAGAGGAGGGGCCCCTCTGGCTTCTGCCCTCCTGAGTACCTCACCAGTACTGTGCTCATTTGTGATTGGAGACTGCAGCGTAGCTGGTGGTATTCTCCCCACCTAATTGCACCTCAGAATCACTTGAGCCTAAAAAGTGTCTGGATGTCACCAAGGAAGACTAATGTTCATTAGTGTTGTGAGCATTCTATATTGGCCTGCCATTGGTGGTGCTTGATAAGCAATGTTTTTAATTACTCCATAAACCACATTTATGTATGGACTAAATGCTGTGGCATGGGAAGGCATTTTGATGGAAAACTTACTCATCTTTTCCAAACTCACTTATTCCAAAAATATGTACTGAGTGTCAACTATGCCCCAGAGATCATTCTAGGCTCTGATTATTCAATGATGACTAAGATAAGCCAGATCTCTGCTCCCAAAGGGCTTATAATCTAAGAGGGGGTAGAATGAGGATAATAAATTAACTGAAATAAGTAAGTCAAAAGATAATTTCAAATGTGGTACATGCCAAGCATTTGAAGAAACTGGGTGATGCAATGGGGAATCAGAGGCTAGGAGCAACTACATTAGATGATGAGACCTATTTCTGGAAGGAACCAGAAATAGGAGGATCTGGGAGAAAGGAGTTCTAAGCAGGGGAAAAGCAAATTCAGAGTGTATGAAGACAAAAATGAACTTGATCCTGTGAGAAAGACCAGGAGGCTACCGCTGCAGCTGATGTCTAGTGAGTAAGAAGGAGGCAGGCCAGGGCTAGATCACACAGAGCCAAGTAGGCCCTGCTCAAGAGTAGGACTTAATCCTGGAGATAGGAGAAGGTTGTAGGGTTTGAATAGGCATGTGCTTGGCTTGATCAAAATCTTTAACAGGCTACTCTGACTGCTGTAATATCCTGACAAGGGAACTCATACATATACCCAGACCCATTTCTTCCACTGATCCTCATCTAAAGAACGACATAAAAATGAACTACTTTTCCTTTTACTTTGGAATATTTATTCAGTGCCTTAATATTATCCAGTCATTCTAAAGACCATATGCTTATGCTGGGGTTTCCTGGTTTGCCTGGCTTCCCTGGACCCCCATCCCCAGAGCTGGGGTAAGCCCTTCAATTCCATTGGGAATTTAGGGGGTTCTGTACAAAGTATGAAGTGTAGAAAATTCATATAAACAAATAAAGACAGACCTACCTAAATTAGATGGTGCTTACAAAGATATTTCTCAGCCAGTTCACCCCAGCAGTTTTTAATAGAAAGGAATCAAACAAATCAGAATCATAATAGGACAAATCATGATTTTCTTCTTTCTGGAGCCTGGAGAGAATTGAACAGAAAGCAAGTGTATTTAACTCCCAACAACAAGAATAGTTTCTTATGAACGAGTGTAGAGCTGACCTCTGGATAATGGACTCAGTTGCTTGGTCACCTACAGGTTATAAGGTCTGAGCTCCATTGGTTATGCCTGTCTGGTCCACCACTGTGCCTGGCACTTACATGCTCAGTAAGGGCCTACTGAAAATGGATAGATGTCCACTACATATCCAGTGTATTAAGTACTTTGGCAGGGAATGGCAGCAAGGCCATTTATGCTGAAGTGGTTGGGTTGGCAAAATACCTACCCCTTCTGCTCACAGAGCCAGAGGTCCCTAGGAATAGTCAATGAAGAGTCTTAGAGGATATATATATATATATATATATATATATATATATATATATATATTATCAGTAAGGAGAGCAGTTTATGGTCAGACTGAAGGCTGGAATTCAGGCTTATGGCCATGGAGTTTTGAGTGATCACAGGGTCCAGGCTATGCCCTGTGAGCAGGTATCAGGAGGAAAATGGAAGAGAGAGATGAGGATGTTAGAAACTGAGAGGTAGGCGCCTACATGAAAGGTAGAGGTTGGGATAGAGTGGAAGTCCATGAGTCAGATATCCAAATCTCTGATTGATGGAAAGGAATGGCCAGTACAAGTATACAATGGTGATGTGGTGGGGCTGGAGTGGGAGGATGTTATAATTCAGTGGCCCAAGTCTCAAAGACTGGGTATCCCTGGTATACCCACCTAGAAGACTTCATGATTCATGATTCAGCACCTCCTAATCAACCCTAGCAGTGGGTGTGCAAGTCCAGCACTTTCCTCATTTCGGTCAATTTGTGATTATTATTTTTTTTTGACTCTCCTATAAAGCAGCAGGCCCTGGGAGCAGGGATACTATCCCAGTCATCTCCACAGTCCTGTGCTTAGCCCACTAGCAGGTGTTTAGTAGATGCTAAGTGCCTTTTGTTAAAAATAAAAGACTTTAGTGACATCCTACACGCTTCTTATCCTCTAAATATGAAGGATTTAAGTGGGGTTAATGGTTTTTCTCCAAGATAAAATATGGTATACCTATATAGGGAAAGAGTAATTAAATAAAAAGGTCATTTGGTAAGTCACAAGACATGTGCAGAGACATGTTGTTGTTCCTTATTGGAGTCATTCTTATTTGCAGTGCAACCTGACAAGTGCATGTACATTTCTTGACTATTAAGAGAAAGAGATATCTGAGGGAGCATATAGGACCAAGAAATGCAATGAATAGATGGTGGTGGCTGTCGTGAGCTGGCTTTGACAAGGACAAGCAGGAGTGTGAGTGGGACTGAGCTATCCCCAGTGTTCACTGAGAGTGAATTGAGGGATGTGCTCCCATTGCAATTGAAAGCCAGGGTTCATCTTCAGTAAATAAGGCTTTTGAAAGTGCCACCAGGAGATGAAAGAGCCACTTAGATCAAATCTGACTTGTGTCAGTCTCAATAAGCTCACCTGCTTTCCACAGAAAGGGCATACTCTTTGCTCGAGTAAACTCTGCTATGTAAACATCCAACTAAATACATCAGGCACCTGGAAGTATGGTAAAGAAATTGTGAAATGCCCAGGGCAGAAGGGCCTCTTGACCCTGGAACCAGCCTGATTTCACACTAAAATGACACTTGTCTGATTCCCACCATGTATTGGGATTGGCAGGTCCACTTATGTCAGACTTCAACCTGGTTTCCACTGGCCACCTCCAGAATTGCCCACAGAGGCCCAGCTGAGATCACCATGAGCCTGTTCTTACTCTAGGAAATATACCACCTTTTCTCACCCAGTTAATAAACATGCACTATACAGTCGGTAGTAGCCAAACTTTAGAACTATGGGGACACTTGCCTGCCCTCAAGATGGTGGGAGAGATGGAAACACACTAAAGTCTAATAAATCTAATAAAGTATGATGTGGCAGCAAGGGTGGTGGTTTTGCATTTTAGCTCCACATTGAGTTAGGCCCAGGTTTCAAATTTCACCTTCCACCACTTACTAACTGGGTAATTCTGGGCAATTTAAATACCCTCTTGAAGCCTCAGGCTCATCTACAGAGCAATAATGATAATTGCTCTTGTAAGGATTCAGTAAAATAATGAGTGTGAAAGAATCAGCCCGGTGTCTTGTAGTGGTAAATGCTTGGTAAATCTATCCTCTCTTCCTCCCCCTTTATTACTCCTATTACTGCTCCCATCCCTGTGTAGAGGTGGGATACAAGGGGAGGAGAGAGTCTCTGGAGGATGGAACAGGGTTCGCTTTGGGATAGGCAACTATTACTTTCAGGTCTCAGAGAATGAATGGAGTTTCACTAGGAAGAAAAGAATATGGAGATCACTCTGGGCAGAAGAATCAGTAGGAACTACCCACCTATGCATCCAATCATCCACTTGTTTTTCCATTCATTTAACATGTATTTATCAAATATCTACTGAGCGCACATTATAACCTCCTCCAACTCCTGCCCTCACACACTCCAGACAGGCAAACCTTGTTTAAAAAAATCAGGAGGCACAATTTTTAAGGCACAACACTTTATGGATTGAATACATTCTCAAAAAGCAACCTGTCAATTGATTTTTCATAAATTGGATCACATTTCATATGGTCCTAGAAAGCTCACTACAGGAGTCTTATGACACATATGGTGGAGAAGAAAATCTTTACCTAATGTGAAACATCATTAGTCTTACATTTATTGATTGATAAATCTAGATATTGGATCCACTTCTCTCTTCTTACCCTAGGTGTGCTGAGACACATGTTTAACCAGATGGTTGGCTACACGATGTCAACCAACAGCATAGGAAGAACATATTTCTACAAGGAAAACTTCATTTAGAATGAGGTTTTGATGTCATACACTTTTAAATTTGTCGACAACACTGTATTAATTTCTTAGAGTAAGCCAGTAAAGGAAACCCGGAAGCCAAAGCCTAAGGGATGTGGCTTGGTCTTAGTGGTGACACCAACAGCAAGGATACGCTCTAGATCACAACTTGTGAATACCAGCAGCAACCAGGACCACATGCGGGGCTGTTAGGACTAAGGATTTGGGTTTGTGGAAGTTAACTGCCTTTCCTCATAAGGAGAACGGTGTGTGTGTGCTGCTAATTATAACTCAGGTGTTGAAAGTTAATACTGAAAAACATGGCTAGTTGGGAAAGGATCAATTAAAGAATTTTGAGACATTGAGGAGATTTCTAAAATATTTATTTTGGGCTCATATGTCAGACCATCATATAAATAAAATGTAAATATAGTCCAAAGATAAATGCTGTACTTTGCATATTTTAGGCTCATCATGGCTGATGTATAATGGGATGCAATCAGAGTTTCCATACAGGAATATTTAGGGAAGAAGCCCTTTTACTATGTTTCTACTTAGGCCCACAGAAGATTTTTATTTTCTTTAATTAATAGTCATAAAATAGTGTTATCACTTGTATAATATCAGCATATGCCATGTTTATTTCAAAATGTTACATTTATGCATCAAAATATTATACTGCAGTTTTCCTGTCCAGTGGGGATAGAGAGCAATTGAGTCTCTCAGCAGGGCATGATATCTTCACTAATTAAGATACCTCACAATTACATGGCGCTTCATGATTTATATAAGACTCAGAACTATATTATCTTATTTAGCCCTTTATTTAACCCCTGTGGCTGGCTGGTTAGTCATTACCATCATCATTTCACAAACAAATCTGAGGCTTACAGAGGTTAAATAATCCAAATAAGGTAACAAAATAATGAGTGAAGTGCCACCAGGTAACTGTGTCCTCTTTTCTAATATCTAAATGAGAAGCTCATTCCTGAGAAGAAATCATGCTCTCTTTTAAAGGCAGCCACACTCACTAAAGTCCTCAAACCCCAGTCTGACCTCGAATATCCCTTCTTCTGGGTACTGCTTAGATCTGTTTGTGTCTCAGAAGGCAAACTCTGGTTCATTTAGACACAGAACTCTTCTGCCAAATTAAAAGTCAATTTGAAAGAGCTTCAGAACTGAGTGCTAGACACTGGGGCGGGGGCGGGGGGGAGATGCTTTATACATATTTGTTCAGCGAAGGGAGGATCTTGAGGACTTAGGCCAAATCCATCCTCTTTGATGGCTGAATGTTTTCATTATTAAATTATTATTATGTAACAAGGTGCCTGAAAACTCAATGGTTTACCATAACAACCCTTTATCATTATTCATGCATTCTGCTGGTTGTTGGAGAGCTGACAGTCTAGGTTGGGCTTGGCTGGAGTGGCTCTGCTGATCTTGGCTGGCTAGATCCTGTACCTGCAGTCTGCTGGAGTTGGCTGACTTAGGTTGGGCTCAGCTGATGTGGCTCTGCTTGACACTATAGGTCTAGGGGTTCAGGTCTTCGACACAGGTCTCTCGTCCTCCTTGGTCTTTATGCAGCCTCCTTGAACCAGCAGGCTACCCAGGACATGTTTTTCCTCAGTGTGATGGCATAGCCACAAGGGAACAAGCAGAAATATGTGAGGCCTCTTAAAGCCTAGGCTCAGAACGGGCCCACTGGCACTTTGGCACACAAGCCATTGGCTAAATAAAGCAAGACCTATCCCCCAAGTCAAGGGATGGAGAAGTACGCTCTGCCTATGATGAGGCTATAACCAAGGTATGGATGAAGGGAAGGCTCAAGAATTAGGGCAAACAATGCAACCACCACACCCATGAATATGGAGTAAGACACATATGTGGTACATGCCACATCTTTATCTGTCACGTATCGATGGACATTTAGGTTGCTTGTATTGTCAGAAAAAGGTACAAAAGGGGTGTACGCTTGGTAGAAAAGCCCAATCTCCTTCATTTTCACTGGGTCTCTGGCATTCTCTTTTTCCTGTGCCGATCTCATTGTGTGACGTCTTTGTGTGTGTCTCTTTGTTTTTTCCCTGCCCTCCTTTCACTACATGTGCCTTTTCTGAATTTTGCATTTTCTTCTTTCTATCTTAACATTTTTATATCTTCCTTTAAATAAAAAGGTATATATTTTTAATGGTATTTACTGTATAGTTTTAAGTTCCTTCTTACAAATTGTAAGAAATGAGTAAAACCGTTACACTAAATTCAGCTGCTTTTTATGTAAGTAGCCTTCCATCGATTTTTCTAGACATTATTTATACTCTATATAAAACTACCTCTTTATCTGACACTGATACATGCACCTTAAATGAAATGGTTTTTTCTTCCCTACATCGTTGATGAGGATATAAATTGTAAGCCCTCTCAGGCGGGCAATTTGGCAGTGTATTTCAAAATTTAAAACACATGTATCATTGAACCCAAGAGTTCTCACTCCAGAAATTTATCCAACATGTGTATTTGTACATGTACTCAAGGGTGTTCCTTGCAGCACTGTTTATATTGGGAAAAAAAATCTGTAAAGAATTTAAATAACCATGAATAGGGTGCTGGTTACATAAGTATGACACATCTATACAGGGAGAGATCATGTAGTCATTTAAAAGAATGGTAGCTCTATAATACGATCCAGCAATTGCACTACTGGGTATTTACCCCAAAGATACAAAAGTAGGGATCTGAAAGGGTACGTGCACCCCGATGTTTATAGCAGCAATGTCCACAATAGCCA
>NW_022590680.1:0-10983 GCF_004348235.1 Phoca vitulina
GATCTTTATTATTTCTCTTCTGCTGCTGGGTTTAGGCTTTATTTGCTGTTCCTTCTCCAGCTCCTTTAGGTGTAGGGTTAGGTTGTGTACTTGAGACCTTTCTTGTTTCTTGAGAAAGGCTTGTATTGCTATATACTTTCCTCTTAGGACTGCCTTTGCTGCATCCCAAAGATTTTGAATAGTTGTGTTTTCATTTTCATTGGTTTCCATGAATTTTTTTAATTCTTCTTTAATTTCCTGGTTGACCGATTCATTCTTTAGTAGGATGCTCTTTAGCCTCCATGTATTTGAGTTCTTTCTGACATTCCTCTTGTGATTGAGTTCTAGTTTCAAAGCATTGTGGTCTGAAAATAGGCAGGGAATGATCCCAATCTTTTGGTACCGGTTGAGACCTGATTTATGACCTAGGATGTGATCGATTCTGGAGAATGTTCCATGGGCACTAGAGAAGAATGTGTATTCGTTGCTTTGGGATGGAATGTTCTGAATATGTCTGTGAAGTCCATTTGGTCCAGTGTGTCATTTAAAGTCTTTATTTCCTTGTTGATCTTTTGCTTAGATGATCTGTCCATTTCAGTGAGGGGGGTGTTAAAGTCCCCCACTATTATTGTATTGTTGTCGATGTGTTTCTTTGCTTTTGTTATTAATTGCCTTATATAATTGGCTGCTCCCATGTTAGGGGCATAGATATTTACAATTGTTAGATCTTCTTGTTGGATAGACCCTTTAAGTAGGATATAGTGTCCTTCCTCATCTCTTATTATAGTCTTTGGTTTAAAATCTAATTTGTCTGATATAAGGATTGCCAGCCCAGTTTTCTTTTGGTGTCCATTAGCATGGTAAATTTTTTTCCACCCCCTCACTTTCAATCTGGGGGTGTCTTTGGGTCTAAAATGAGTCTCTTGCAGACAGCATATCGATGGGTCTTGTTTTTTAATCCAATCTGATAGCCTGTGTCTTTTGATTGGGGCATTTAGCCCATTTACATTCAGGGTAACTATTGAAAGATAGGAATTTAGTGCCATTGTATTGCCTGTAAGGTGACTGTTACTGTTTATTGTTTGTGTTCCTTTCTGGTCTATGTTGCTTTTAGGCTCTCTCTTTGCTTAGAGGACCCCTTTCAAGATTTCTTGTAGGACTGGTTTCATGTTTGCCAATTCCTGTAGTTTTTGTTTGTCCTGGAAGCTTTTTATCTCTCCTTCTATTTTCAATGACTGCCTAGCTGGATATAGTATTCTTGGCTGCATATTTTTCTCATTTAGTGCTCTGAATACGTCCTGCCAGTCCTTTCTGGCCTGCCAGGTCTCTGTGGATAAGTCTGTTGCCAATCTAATGTTTCTACCATTGTAGGTTACATACGTCTTGTCCCAAGCTGCTTTCAGGATTTTCTCTTTGTCTCTGAGACTCGTAAGTTTTCCTATTAGATGTCGGGGTGTTGACCTATTTTTATTGATTTTGAGAGGGGTTCTCTGTGCTTCCTGGATTTTGATGCCTGTTTCCTTCCCCAAATTAGGGAAGTTCTCTGCTATAATTTGCTCCATTATACCTTCTGCCCCTCTCTCTCTTTCTTCTTCTTCTGGGATCCCAATTATTCTAATGTTGTTTCGCCTTATGGTATCGCTTATCTCTCGAATTCTGCCCTCGTGATCCAGTAGTTGTTTATCTCTCTTTTTCTCAGCTTCTTTATTTTCCATCATTTGGTCTTCTATATCACTGATTTTCTCTTCTGCCTCATTTATCTTAGCAGTTAGCGCCCCCATATTTGATTGCACCTCATTAATAGCCTTTTTGATTTCTACTTGGTTAGATTTTAGTTCTTTTATTTCTCCAGAAACAGTTTCTCTAATAACTTCCATGCTTTTTTCAAGCCCAGCTAGTATCTTTAAATTGATGAATCTGAACTCTAGATCTGACATCGTACTAATGTCGGTATTGAGTAGGTCCCTGGCAGTCGGTACTACCTCTTGTTCTTTTTGTTGAGGTGATTTTTTCTGTCTTGTCATTTTGTCTAGAGGAGAATAGATTAATGAGAAAACAAAATGCTAACAGGGTAACACGTTCCCAGAAAATATACTCTAAACAAATCAGAAAAGACCTGAAGCAGTGGGAAAAGAAAGGGAAAGAGAGAAAAAAGGAAAAGAAAAAAAAAGAAAAAAAGATAAAGATAAAAATAAACAAAACAGAACAAAACAAAAAAAACCAGAATGTGATCAAAGATGATTAGGCTGGTATACAGATCAGTGCCACACACTAGATTTTGGGTGTATTTTTGTCTGTTTGAAGAAAGTACCCCCCAAAATTTTAAAGAAAGAAAAACTTATATATGTACAAAAATAAGGGCTGATATGATGAAGGGATGGAATATGACTGTAAAGATGGAAATTATAAAAAAATATATAAAAGGAATTGATAAGAAGTTGTTTGAAAAAAGAAAGAAGAGGATTTAAAAAAAGAGAGAGAAAAAAAGGGATAGAATGTGATCAGGCAGGGGAGTAGAAAAAAACCATACACTAGAGATTTAGGGTATATTTTGATCTGTTAGAAGAAACTATCTCAAAATATTAAAGAGAGAACAACTTATATATATATGCCAAAAATACGGGTAACTACTATGAAGGAATAGAATATGACTCTAAAAATGAAAAATAAAAATGAAAAATAATTTTTTTTTTTAAAAAGGCATTGATAAGATGTTGGTTGAAAAAGGGAAAAAGACAAATTAAAAAAAAAAAAAATTAACTTTGAAAGACTAAAGAATCATGGTAAAAAAGCCATGAATTCTATGTGCATTATTCCTCTAGCGTTGGAGTCCTGCCGTTCTCATTGATGGGTAAACTTGGACTTGGCTGGTTGTTCTCGCTGATCTTCTGGGGGAGGGGCCTATTGCCGTGGTTTCCAAAAGTCTTTGCCGGAGGCGGAATTGCACCGCCCTTGCCCGGTGCGGGCTAAGTAATCTGCTCGGGTTTGCTCTCCGGAGCTTTTGTTCCCTGCAAGCTTTCCGTACAGCTTTGGAGGCAGAGAGTGTAAATTGCGGCCTCCCAGTCTCCACCCCGGAGGAGCCGAGAACTCGGGCCCCGCTCCTCAGCGAGCCCCCAGAGAAAAGCAGTCAGTCACTCCCGTCTCTCCAGTCTCCGGCCGCACTCCATGCTCACCTGGGCTGTGACCGAGCGTTTCTATCTCTGGCACCCGACCCCGTATGGAGTCTCCAAACCCAGCAGATCCCTGCGTTGCGCTCCCGCACCTCTCCTTCCGGGGGAAGAAAGTGAGTCTCCCTGGATCTGTCGCTTGTTGGGTCCCTGCTGGAGGAGCAGTGGCCTGACTGTGCCGCGGATCACGGTTTATGGCAACCCCGAGCTGAGAGCCCGCGCCTGGGCTCCGTCTCTGCAGCCGGCTTCCCCGCTCTGATACCTGGGAGCTCTGCCGCACTCAGGCACCCCCGGTCTTTCTGTGACCCCGAGGGTCCTGAGACCACACTGTCCCGCGAGGGTTCCACCCCCTGCTTAGCTACTGGAGCGACGTCCCTCAGCAGATCCGACTTCTAAAAGTTCCGATTTTGTGCTCCGCGGCTCTATCACTTGCCAGAAGCGGCCCATGGAGGCCCCCTCCCCCACCGTCTATCCTCCTGAATATCACCTCGGATTCACTTCTCCGCACGTCCTACCTTCCAGAAAGTGGTCGCTTTTCTGTCCAGAGAGTTGTTGCTATTCTTTTCTTCAATCTCCTGTTGAGTTCGTAGGTGTTCAGAATGGTTTGATCCCTATCCAGCTGAATTCCTGAGAGGAGACGAAATCCAGGTCCCCTACTCCTCCGCCATCTTGCTCTGCCCCCTTAACTGGTAACTTCTAAACTCCTTGCCTACTGTGCAGTCTATCAGTGATCATGCCCAGACTTCTTATTGTCTTCCCAACATTCATCAACTGTACAAGGCTCACGCTTGCCTTGGGATAGTTTCTGAGTGCTTTTTACATAGTCCCTACATGCTGGTGCCTTCTTGGGTTCCACTTTGCTAGTCCTCCTGGTGGGCTTCCTGGGCCACCACAGCCAAACCAAACCTGGACAGTACACGGCAACACTGACTGCCACTGCCTAGTTCAAATTCAGTTTCAATTATATGATTAACACAAAGATTTTTTTTTTAAGCAATTGGTATAAGCACAGAGCCTAATGGTACTGAAGCAAGATTAGTCCTAAATAAAGGTAAATTCTTTTCCCTCATATCATTGAATAAATATCTACTGTGAACAAAATAGTGTTAGTTCAGGGAACTAAAAACTCTACCATAAAGTCTCTGTCTTCAGAAATTTGTGATGTAATGAGATCAACAATGACAATAACAAAAATATAAAAATTTATATGAGAACTTATATTTTAAAATAGAATTTTGACGTGCCTTGAAATCAAAGTAAATGGACAGAACATTATCTTATAGGAGGACATAATTGGAAACTGAGATACTCAGAAAAAAAGGTTTCGTGAGGCAAGATTTGAGTTAAGTTTTAAGTCTAAGTAGACCAATAAAATAAGATGAGCTTGAAAAATAGTAATGCAATAAATCATCATAAGCAATAAATTCAATATTGCACCATCTATTTATGTATCTATCTATCTTCTATTTTTATGTTTGCAGTACTTGGGGTACCAACTGTTTTCAAGAGGCTAGAAAATATAATCTTTATTTGGGTGCACGACTAATTCAAATAAAATTGTGGTTTTGTTACTGAAGAACAAGAGGTTACAAGGACTGGGGTAGATAACTAACATTTTTCTGCCACTGCAGCACCCTATTTTGCAGATAATTAGCTAGAGACACATGTAAATTAAGTAACTTATCGAAGGTCTTCCGTTTAATAAGTAGTCCATTTGAAGAATATCTCCTTTTTTGGTAGGCATTAGATTTGTCAATGTTATCTAAGGGTAATACCTATATATAGTATTGTATGTTGATTCAGCTAATGGTAATTACCATCTTGAAAAAGCTAAAAATGTGGAGAAAGTCTAGGGGAGAGTAACAGCCTTGAACTTTTAGAAACAGGGTAATCTCATTTAGAGAAATAGGATATTTCAAAATTAAATGTACTTTATTCAATATAAATTAACCAAAATAATAGAAGGTAGAATATACACTTATATAAAGGAGAAAAGGGGCACCTGAGTGGCTTAGTTGGTTAAGCAGCTGACTCTGGATATTGGCTCAGGTCATGATCTCAGGGTTGTGAGATAGAGCCCCGTGTCAGGCTCTGTACTCAGTGTGGAGTCTGCTTGATATTTTCTGTCTCATCTCGCTCTGCCCCTCCCTGCCAATCATGCTCACTCTCTCTCTCTAAAATAAATAAATAAAATCTTTAAAAAAATAAAGGAGGAAAAATAATAATTTAAGGGCTTAGGTTTTCTCTGGAGAGATGTATTTAGATAGATTAGTGGTCTGGGGTGGGATCCTAACGTAGGGTTGGCAATATGGGTACCCAAGTAAGAAAATGAATTCACGGAACACTATTAATTCTTTCTTCCTTGTATAATCGTACTAAAAGTTTACCTTTCTCTTTGTGAAAAAAACAAAACAAAATATTAGAATGTTAGCCAAGCAGATAAATAAAAACCTTAATAGCTCACAGAAACCTTTGATTGGTTCAGACATGTGTAGAGATTTTGCTTAGAGGATGCCAGAAAAAATGCTGGAGTAAGGAATTTAAAAGTCCATCCTTCCATAAAAACAACAAAGATCCTGGCAAAAACTATCAGAATCAACATTCTCAGAAATCTGGAAACTAACCAATAGCTTGCAGCAACCAGTGGAATGCTTAATTCAGAAAAAAATGGTTACATCTCTGTAAGAACATAGAGAATTGTGGTATTTTAACTTACTCTGGTCCTATCCCCTACTCAACACCTTGGCAGTGGCCTTGAAGATAATAGCCCCCATTTCCAGCGCAGATTCCAGTACTGGAGAGAGCAGAATGGATCTCATTTGTAAAGAATTGTTTGTTTTGACTTGTATGATAGCTCCCTGGAGGACTGGCTAAAAGGGCAGTGTTTGTCAAAAACATTTGTAGGCAAATATATTTGTTATTGCTGCTTGGGGCAGTCCATGAAAGTTAGGTCCAAAAAAGACTAACAAAAGAACTTTGAAGGAAAGTCTGAGGAGTGAGATGCTTTGGGGAATAAGGACTTTTAAAAACTCTGACATATTCCCGGGGATCTCCAAGTCCATGCACATGTTCAAAAAAGAACTGAGAAGGCCCTAAGCTCTCATTTCTGGCTGACCTTCAAGCTCTACCCAGGCAGGAAGTGAAAGCTAAGGCAGAATTCAGACTGCCCAGTTGAGTGTTAAAGTCATGCCCCAACACACAGAGGGGATCTGGAAATACTGTCCAATCACTAGCTGACCACTAAACTAATAGAAGAGAGACTTCAGTGGCAAAACATGACAAAGAATACAGACTACAAAATTAGTTCAGAAAAAATAACTGAACAAACAAAGAAATAACTATAATAAGTAGCAGAAGACAAACCTGGGGAAGAGAGAATTGGATTCCAGAGTTGCCACATAATAATACTTTAAATGTCCAGTTTTCAAAAAAAAAAAAAATTATGAAATACTAAGAAATAGCCAATACATAGGAAAAGAGAAATTAATAGAAATTTTCTCTGAGTAAGCCCAAATATTGAACTTAATACATAAAGACTTTGTCACCTAATTTAAATTTGTTCAAATAGATAAAGAAAATCATGGCCAAAGAACTAAAGGAGATCCTGAGTGTGTTTCACTAAGTAGAGAATATCAATGAAGAGAGAGAAATAAAAATGAGCCACATTGAAAATCTGGAATTGAAAAGTACAGTAATCAAAATGAAAAATTTCCTAGAAGGGCTCAGTAGCAGACGTGAACAGGCAGAGGAAAGATTCAGTGTGCTTGAAGATTTGTCAGTTGAGATCGTCCAGTCTGAGTAACAGAAATAAAAAAAAGAATGAAGAAAAATGAACAGAGCCTAAGTGAGATACCAGCAAACATATGAACATGGATATAATGGGTCTCAGAAGAAGAGAGAGAAAACAGGGACAGAATGAATATTTGAAGAAGTAATGGTGGGAAAAAAAGACACATCATACTCAAACTATTGAAAAGCAAATACAAAGAGAGAATCTTGAAAACGGCAAGAGAGAAGCAACTTGTCTCATACAAGGGAGGAGTCCCTGGTAAGAAAATAATCTGATTTTGCCTCAGAAATCATGAACTCTAGAAGGCAGTGGGGTGACATATTTAAAGTGCTGGAAAAAAAATAATAACTTTCAACCAAGAATTCTGTATCTGGTAAATTATCCTTCAAAATTGAAGGAGAAATTAAGACATTTCCAAATCAACAACAACAACAAAATGATAGTCATGGCTAGTACATTTGCTCTACAGAAATTGCTAGAAACACAAAAAAGTGCTAAGTGCTACCCTTACCTTCAGGGTAAAATGGAAGGTTGCTATACAGTAACTTGAATCCACATGAAGAAATGGTGAACACCAGTGAAGGTAAGTACATAGGTAAATATTAAAGTCAGTATTAATACATTTTGGGTTTGTTAACACTTATTTTTCTCTTAGCTAATTTAAAACTAACTGCATAAAACAATGATGATAAATTTATGTTAATGGACACACTGGATATATAAAGATATAATTTATAATAATAACAACGTGGGGGGCGGAGCAAGATGGCGGAGGAGTAGGAGACCTGGATTTCGTCTCCTCTCAGGAATTCAGCTGGATAGGGATCAAACCATTCTGAACACCTACAAACTCAACAGGAGATTGAAGAAAAGAATAGCAACAACTCTCTGAACAGAAAAGCGACCACTTTCTGGAAGGTAGGACGTGCGGAGAAGTGAATCCGAGGTGATATTCCGGAGGATAGACGGCGGGGGAGGGGCCTCCGTCGGCCGCTTCTGGCAAGTGATAGAGCCGCGGGGCACAAAATCGGGATTTTAGAAGTCTGCTCCGCTGAGGAACGTCACTCCGGTGGCTAAGTGGGGGGTGGAACCCTCGCGGGACAGTGTGGTCTCAGGACCCTCGGGGTCACAGAAAGACCGGGGGTGCCTGAGTGCGGCAGAGCTCCCAGGGATCGGAGCAGGGAAGCCGGCTGCAGAGACGGAGCCCAGGCGCGGGCTCTCAGCTCGGGGTTGTCATAAATCGTGATCCGCGGCACAGTCGGGCCACTGCTCCTCCAGCAGGGACCCAACAAGCGGCGGATCCAGGGAGACTCCCCTTCCTCCCCCGGGAGGAGCAGCGCAGGAGCGCACCGCGGGGATCTGCTGGGTTTGGAGACTCCACCCGGGGTCAGGTGCCAGATAGAGGGGAACGGTCACAGGCCGGGTGAGCGCGGAGTGCGGCCGGAGACCGGGGAGACGGGAGTGACTGACTGCTTTTCTCTGGGGGCTCACTGAGGAGCGGGACCCCGAGTTCTCGGCTCCTCCGGGGCGGAGATTGGGAGGCCGCCATTTTCACTCTCGGCCTCCAAAGCTGTACGGAAAGCTTGCAGGGAACAAAAGCTCCGGAGAGCAAACCCGAGCAGATGACTTAACCCGCACCGGCAAGGGCGGGGCAATTCTGCCTCCGGCAAAGACATTTGGGAACCACGGCAACAGGCCCCTCCCCCAGAAGATCAGCGAGAACAGCCAGCCAAGACCAGGTTTACCCATCAGTGAGAACGGCAGAACTCCAGCACTAGGGGAATACTGCACATAGAATCCATGGCTTTTTTACCATGATTCTTTAGTCTTTCAAAGTAAATTATTTTTTTTAACTGTCTTTTTTTCTTTTTTCTTTTTTCTTTTTTTTTGAATTTTTCTTTTTCCCTTTTTCAACCAACATCTTATCAATCCTTTTTTTTAAAAAAACATTTTTATTTTTCATTTTTAGAGTCATATTCTATCCCTTCATAGTAGTTACCCGTATTTTTGGCATATATATATAAGTTGTTCTCTCTTTAAAATTTTGAGATAGTTTCATCTAACAGATCAAAATATACTCTAAATCTCTAGTGTATGGTTTTTTTCTACTCCACTGCCTGATCACATTCTCTCCCTTTTTTCTTTTTTTAAATCCTCTTCTTTCTTTTTTCAAACAACTTATCAATTCCTTTTATAAATTTTTTTATAATTTCCATCTTTACAGTCATATTCTATCCCTTCATCATATCAACCCTTATTTTTGTACATATATAAGTTTTTCTTTCTTTAAAATTTTGGGAGGCACTTTCCTTTAACAGACCAAAATACACCCAAAATCTAGTGTGTGGCACTGATCTATAAACCAGCCTGATCATATTTGATCACATTCTGTTTTTGTTTTGTTTTGTTTTGTTCTGTTTTTGTTTGTTTTTATATCTTTATCTTTTTCTTTTTTCTTTTTTTCTTTCTTTTTCTTTTTTCTCTCTTTCCCTTTCTTTTCCCACTGCTTCAGGTCTTGTCTGATTTGTTTAGAATATATTTTCTGGGGATGTTGTTACGCTGCTAGCATTTTGTTTTCTCATTAATCTATTCTCCTCTGCAAAAAATGACAAGACGGAAAAAATCACCTCAACAAAAAGAACAAGAGGTAGTACCGACTGCCAGGGACCTACTCAATACCGACATTAGTACAATGTCAGATCTAGAGTTCAGATTCATCACTTTAAAGATACTAGCTGGGCTTGAAAAAAGCATGGAAGTTCTTAGAGAAACCCTTTCTGGAGAAGTAAAAGAACTAAAATCTAACCAAGTAGAAATCAAAAAGGCTATTAATGAGGTGCAATCAAATATGGGGGCGCTAACTGCTAGGATAAATGAGGCAGAAGACAGAATCAGTGAGATAGAAGACCAAATGATGGAAAATAAAGAAGCTGAGAAAAAGAGAGATAAACAACTACTGGATCACGAGGGCAGAATTCGAGAGATAAGCGATACCATAAGGCGAAACAACATTAGAATAATTGGGATCCCAGAAGAAGAAGAAAGAGAGAGAGGGGCAGAAGGTATAATGGAGCAAATTATAGCAGAGAACTTCCCTAATTTGGGGAAGGAAACAGGCATCAAAATCCAGGAAGCACAGAGAACCCCTCTCAAAATCAATAAAAATAGGTCAACACCCCGACATCTAATAGGAAAACTTACGAGTCTCAGAGACAAAGAGAAAATCCTGAAAGCAGCTCGGGACAAGACGTATGTAACCTACAATGGTAGAAACATTAGATTGGCAACAGACTTATCCACAGAGACCTGGCAGGCCAGAAAGGACTGGCAGGACGTATTCAGAGCACTAAATGAGAAAAATATGCAGCCAAGAATACTATATCCAGCTAGGCAGTCATTGAAAATAGAAGGAGAGATAAAAAGCTTCCAGGACAAACAAAAACTACAGGAATTGGCAAACATGAAACCAGTCCTAAAAGAAATCTTGAAAGGGGTCCTCTAAGCAAAGAGAGAGCCTAAAAGCAACATAGACCAGAAAGGAACACAAACAATAAACAGTAACAGTCACCTTACAGGCAATACAATGGCACTAAATTCCTATCTTTCAATAGTTACCCTGAATGTAAATGGGCTAAATGCCCCAATCAAAAGACACAGGCTATCAGATTGGATTAAAAAACAAGACCCATCAATATGCTGTCTGCAAGAGACTCATTTTAGACCCAAAGACACCCCCAGATTGAAAGTGAGGGGGTGGAAAAAAATTTACCATGCTAATGGACACCAAAAGAAAACTGGGCTGGCAATCCTTATATCAGACAAATTAGATTTTAAACCAAAGACTATAATAAGAGATGAGGAAGGACACTATATCCTACTTAAAGGGTCTATCCAACAAGAAGATCTAACAATTGTAAATATCTATGCCCCTAACATGGGAGCAGCCAATTATATAAGGCAATTAATAACAAAAGCAAAGAAATACATCGACAACAATACAATAATAGTGGGGGACTTTAACACCCCCCTCACTGAAATGGACAGATC
>NW_022590681.1:0-10980 GCF_004348235.1 Phoca vitulina
CCCGCCTGCCCCGCGGCGCCTCACCCGCGCGCTCTTCCTTCGCGGGCCCTTGGGCTCTGCGCTTCTGCGCCGTCCTCTCGGTAGAGGGGCGTCTCTTTGGTATCCTCCGGGCAAAAGCGGTCCCTCCGGTTCCTGCCTGGGCTGCTTTCAAGCCACTGACAAGAGGCCTGTGGCCATGACCATCGAACAGTGTCCAGTGAAATCCAGGCCATGGAACGGCGGGATGAAAAGGAAGCGCAAGAAACCGTTCTTAGTGGCACAGACCCCAAGAGTGACAGAGCCATGACTGGGGAGGGAAGGTCTATCCCTACCTGGCGTTTATCAGTGATTCCTGGGTGGGCTGCCTTGGAGCCTCTGTGTGGCTCCGCAGCCAGACCCGAATAGGCTGGTGGGGACACTTGGTGTGACCCCAGCCACATTCACAGAGGCTTTAATATTTGGAACAAAGTGAAGGCGAAAAGCCTAGAAAAATAGATTTTTAAAGTTGCTTTCCCTCTCCCTCCCCCATTCGAATGAGTATGAGGTTACTGTGTGATACTGATTGCAGTGTAATTAAAGCACAACTACTTTCCTGATATTTGGCAGTTTCTCGAAAATGTAAAAAATATACCTACCCTGTTCCTAGTAATATTGCTATTTACTTCCTGAGAACAATGAATGCCTACATCCCAAAGAGGCTTCTACACAAACGTTGGTGCGATGTCATTTATACTAGGCAAAGCTGGATAAAACCCCCATGTCCATCAACACATGTCTATACCCAAACCCGTGTATACTTTTAGAATGGACTAGTACTGCGTAGTAAAAACATCTAAACTATGGATAAGGCAATAACGCGGACAACCCCCTCCAAAAGTGTGTTCAGCAAAAGATGACCACCATAAAGACATTTTTGAACACCTAAAACATATGCATTTAAACGTACCTATCTGATACTCCTGTGTGATCCCATTCCCAGGAAGGATCCGCGGAGAAGAGTGGTTCCCTCTTTGAAATATTTTGCCAAGAAACTTCCTGGGTTGATGGAAATACATGGGTCTGTCTGATAGTCACAAGGGTTTAGACCTTTATCACATTTCACTGTCTACTTTCTATTTTTACAACCTTAACATCAAACATGAAGTTAATTAACAGTGTCTTTGAATGACAGATTAGACCAGATGGACATAACAGATAGATATATACAGCATCGATAAAGAAAGTTAATTATTTTTTAAAACCTGAGAATTCCCAAAAGGTTGACTCATTTTAGTTCTAGTTAATATTAATTCAATAAATACTACACTAAATATTTAGTTCAATATTTGTTTCATATGGACACAAATAAGTTACTTTCATGTATTCTCTAAAATCTATGCAAAAGACTGATACATTAGAACCTCTTACATTTCCTAGACAATGCTAGAACTCTGGAACACCTCATTTCCATTTACTCACCTCATTTTTGAGTGTTTCACATTAATTTTCTTTCAACATACATTTTGAATTCATAAACATTATTATTATTATTGTTTGTATAGTGAGATTTATTTGACTTAGTCACATGTTTAACCTATCCACCCATTGCTCTTCATTCCTACCTTCATTTTCCACATTTCCCTTGTGGCCGGTTAGCATTTGCCTGAAGAGTTACCTTTTGCATTTCCTTTAGTTAGTGTCAGCTGCTTATGTGGTAAGGTCTTCACTTCCTCTTGAAAGATACTCAGCCAGGGGTTAGCAGCACCAATAGGCTGGAAATGATCTTGCTCTAGCCCTTCCCTGAGGTCTTCTTTTTCATTGTTTTTGCTGAGAATTCAGCTCCCAATCTTTGGAAGATGTAATGGGAATTCGCCCCCTTCCCCCAATCCGGGTGCTGCTATGATTGTTTTCCTTTGTCTTTGGTGTTCAGAAGTTTGGGGGTGTGATTTTCTTGTCCTTATCTGGCTTGAAGTTCATTGATCTTCTTGCACATGTGGTTGGATAGGTCATCACGATTTTTCCGTAATTGTCCATATTATCTTTCAATATAGTTTCTGCCCCACTTTCTGGCTCCTCCAACCTCTGAGACTTTAATTATACACGTGTTAGGCCTTCAGGACAAGGCCCATATCTTTGTAACACTCTTTTTTCTCAATTTCTCTTGCTTTTAGCTCTCTATGCTTAAGTCTGGAGAGTTTTTTTCTACTTCTATATTTCTAGGTTAATAATCTCTCTTCCAAACTGCTATGACTTTTTAAAAAAATGTCAGCTATTACATCTTTTATTTCTATTATTTTCATCTGATTTTTAAAATTGATTCTATTTCTCTGATGAAAATTTTTATCTTGTCATCTACTTTCTGGACAGCCGAATCATACCACTTTATCTTTTTAAAAAATTGGAAGTAACTTTTAAATATTTTAAGTAACCTCTCCACCCAATGTGGGGCTTGAACTCACAAGCCCAAGATCAAGAGTCACATGCTCTACCATCTGAGCCGGCCAGGTGGCCCTAAAACCTACCACTTTAAGTTCCTATCTGGTAACTCAGTATCTCCATCACCCATGAGTCAATTTCCATGGTTTGCTTTTTTCCCCCTCTTGCTTCTCTTCCCTTACAATCCTAGAATATTGTGATTGAATGATGACCCTGTTGTGTGAAGAATGATAGCCTGTTTGGACGATGTCGTCTTTCTCTGAAGATTATTCACCCTCTCCCCCAGCAGGCAGCAGAGGAACGGATCACCTCCAATCCTTCACTACGCTGATTCGCAGCTTGTTTGCACTCATGGGAAGCCTCAGTCTACAGCTAGTTTGCTCAGGCTGCTGTGCTGTAGACGGCTAGGGCTCCCACCTGAGACCTTGGCATGTTTCCTCAGGCCCCTCCTCTTCGATGAACCCTGAACTTCAGTCTGTATCTCCTTAGCCCCATGGTAGTGCTGCAAATTCCACTCTCTTTCAGCTACACTCTGCTTGCCTTCATAGCCTCCTACGTGCACATAGCTTAATTTGCAAATGTATCGAGGGGGAAGTTCTGTCCCAAGCATCCAGCTCATTCAACCCACTCCAGGATCTTGGCTCCTCAAGTCTGAATCCTTGGACAGCTCCACACGTCCTACCTCCTCCTCTTTCTCTGTCCAGACAGATCTATGAAATTCCTTAATGTGTGGCTGTTTTCTCTGGCTCTTAGTAGCCGCCCTCTCTCCAGTTTCTCAATCTCTTGTTCCTGCCAAGAACTGGCAAATGCCCTGAGGGGGAAAAGCTAGAAAATTAGTTTTATTCCATTGAGTTTCTCTTCCATCTTCTCTTCTCTGGAACTGAACTGATAGCTCTCCAAAGACTTCAGACAGAATTCCTTCCATTCAGACTTTCTTTCTTTTCAGGGTGAATGCTGGTTTGCTACAAATACCCCACCATCACTGAAAGATGAAATCTACAACTTCCAGATAAATTATATTTACTCCTTTTTTTCCTTAAAGGGATCACTGGTGCATACTTGAAGTTTTCTTAGAATACTAGGGATAAGTCTGACTGGATAGTAAAAGCTCTTGCTAGAAGCATGTGCAATAGACTGTCTACCATGAGCAGAACAATCATCATGCCTGTCCAAGGTGCAAGGATTTGATGAAGCTGGGACCAGTTCCCTGCTGCGCTATCTCCACTCAGTTAAATCACTATCAAAATTACCAAGTAACCAGTTTTCCAGGTGCTGGTCACTAATATGGCGGAGAAGAGGCCAACCAAACCATTTAACACTCCTTTATTCTGAGGAATGTCGAAGGTCAGCAGTGGTACAGTTAGAAGTGGAAACCAAAGTCTTAATGATCATACTACTTCTCAGAGCTTCACTGTGTGACCGGCACACAGTTCCTCGGTGCTGTACCGTGTGCAGCGTATCTAGTGCACGTAACAACCCTGAGAGTGTGTAGGTCATGACCACCCTTGTTGCAGACGAGAACACTAGGGCACTGAAAGGCTGAGCTGACTTTCCCTGGGCCCGAGCCCGGTGATAGTGAGAGCCAGCACTCAGAGCCAGGCCGTCTCCCTCCAGAGCCCCTGTGCCTGGCCATCATGCCAGTGCTCACTGAGAAGACTTTACCGAAATGTGCCTCCCCTCCTTCTTGCTTAACCTCCCTGATCTGGGGGGAAAAAAAAGAGAAGATTCAAAGTAAAGCCTACAAAACACTGAGGACTAATTGATGAAATAAAGAAGAAAGAGCACACAGAACGATTTAGTCTTCCCCAGAAACACACTCCGAGGTCCCAGGGATGATGTAATCACATCATCAGAAGTGTTTATGAAATTTTGATTCTTCTTAATGGTCTGAACAAGGAAGTTCCCTAGAGAGGTTCGCAAAAAAAAAAAAAAAAAAAAAAAAAAAAAGGTTGACTGTGCCTTTTGTGTTCAAAGTGCAGAGAGACCGCTGAGCATTCTTGCCTACCCGACTTAGGGCAAAAGGGAGTGCTCCTGGAGTGACAAGGGAAAGGGAGGCTAGCCCACAAAAATGAGACAGAATCATGCTTTTCAAAGTTCATTAGTGAACACAGCACTTCCATATTTGGCCACATCCACGTACCTTTATCATCGATTAGCTAATATTTTCCATACTTTGATTTACATCTTTTACATAGTCAATTTATTTTTAAAGTTAACTGTATATCAGCATCACAACTGAAATACCAGTAGGAACTGCCACAAACAGGATGTAAGTCTAATATCACATAAAAGGAAAAAATCGTGTTGTTATAGTTCGTAACAGAAGTAATAAGCGAGCCCAGGAGCCTCCACAAGCATTCCCTTGAGGTGTGGGCAGGGGCAGCCTTTAGAGTAACCTAGAGCAACGCTGGGGCTGGACTGATCAATGCAAGACCCTGGTCATGCCTGGTTTACCACTGCCCTGCAGTAGCCAGGGCATGGAATGGTTCCTCTCTACCAGCCCAGAGAAAACAGGAAAGTCCTCCTCTCCATTATAGCTCAGGGAAAGCGGAGAGATCATACAGACACAGGAGCTGCTGGTCCTAGGGATGTCCTAGATGCACTAAAATGAATCTAATGCTAAAGGAAAAGTCAGGACCTTGAAATAAACAAATCTTATGTGTAACTGACGTGCCAGATGAATGAGCCAGATGTGCAGTTTCAAATGCGGAGGCCACTGGACTCCTACAGCAATTGAGTGCTTGAAATGTGGCTAGTGCTGAGAAACTGAATTTTCAAATTTGTTTTTTTTTACTTCATAATTAAGTTTAAATAGCTACATGTGGCCAGTGGCTACAGTATAGGGCAGCACAGGTTAGAGAATAACCATCATACCATAAAATCATCTGCTTTATTTCTCTGTAGCAGTAAACAGATTAATGACACCTCACTTTTAATAACAATTCTTTTTTTTTTTTTTAAAGATTTATTTGAGAGAGAGAGAGAGAGTGCACACACAGGAGCAAGTGTGGGGTGGGGGGCGAGGGAGAGGGAAGGAGAGTCTTAAGCCCACTCTGTGCTGAGTGCAGAGCCCAACAGTTCACGACCCTGAGATTATGACCTGAGCCTAAACCAAGAGTCTGATGCTTAACCCACTGTGCCACCCAGGCAGCCCCAACAACAATTCTGAATGGCTTTCTTCAGCTGCCTAGATACAGCTGAATGTCAGTTCAACTCCAGGGGCCATCTCCCCTGCTGCCTCTGCTTCCTCATCAGATCCACACACTTTCCCCAAGCAAAGGAACAAATGGGAGCCTCAGCCAGTCCTGCTCTCTCACAGGTGGGGTCTCGGTCCCTTGGATGGTCATGGGGCTCTACCCAGGTGGTGGCTTCACGCCATTCCCCACAGGTTTGACTGATGTTGCTGAAGCACTGTTGTACAACCAACGTCGTACACTGCAGAAGTTTCCTTGTTTTTGAAAGTTCCTGGGACAAGAGCATGACTCCAGACTCTGGTTGCAGGAGGTCACACAGAGCCATGCAATCTCTGTGTGGATTAGGTGATGCAGGAGTAAAAGAGTCATGTCAGCCATTGTGGGTCTCTGGTAGAATTTTTGTCCCATCCCCAGGACACTGCGTTTGATTCCCAAGAGCAGCGTTTTTACTGAATTTTGCAAAGCTAATTTCTCTATAGCACAGACAAGACTGCGGAACAAGAATGGAAGTCACAGAAGCAATGGCTTTACTGGTCATTAAAGAGTAAAGACAAAGTTCTGAGGTAGGACTTAAATGGTGATGGCGAGGTTTGACCTTCCATGGGAGCCAGAAGGCCAAGCCCAGCAAAGCTCTGGCACCTTAGGGGCTTTGACTCTGGTTACCAATACCTTTCATTCCCCAAGTCTGTTGCAGAGAGTGAAAGAGCATCCTAGACAAAGCGAAAACACAACAGGTCTCCCAGATCCACCAGAAGCTGAGGGTGGGACACAAAGGACCAGAATGGAGAGTGACACAGAAAATGACAACGGGTATGTTGACCATAAGATAACTGGGAATTGGCTTTATTTAAGACTAGAAAGGACCTGTCTTCGGATGTTCCAAGGGCTACATTTTCCATAGAAGCTTCTCCACCCCTGAACATATTTCAAAGCTAGCGATGATGTGTATACAGAGGTTAATATGAAAATTTTATTTCAATATCAGTAGTAAAGAGACTTTGAATGAGTTATCTCACTCAAGTCGACTTATAGAAATGCAAACAGTTATAAGAATGTTGTCACTAAACAAAGAGAAAAACAGGATTTAGAAAAGAGACAGAAACAAGAGGAGAAAGAAAAAACCCACAGAAGGCTTGAGAATATTTTGGTTTTGTTTTCCTTTCCTTGGTAAACGGATGAGCTGAAAGCCCGCAAACAGCTAGTCTAGACAGTTCATTCTGGTGAAGCTGCCTAACTCATCAGGTCAATATTTTTGGCTATTTGTGAATGCTCCCAGAAGTTCTTGAAAGTATAGTTGTGGGGTGAATGTGGTGACTCCCTGCCCCGCCCACCCAACTTTCTGTAATACCTGCCAGGGTCCTTCCCTTGGCATCTCTTAATGAAGCCTAACTGAACTACTTTCTCCATCAGGATTTCTCAACTTCACCACCACCCCTGTTGAGTCATAATTATTCTGAAAAGAGCCGATTTTGTTCTCTGCTTGACACACCTTTAACAGTTGGATGTCAGCTTAAGGTAATGGCTGTGAGCAATACAGAAGTAATTAGACAGCAGATAGCAGAGGAAAGCCAAAAATCCGAGGAGAGCAAAAAATATCACAACAAATAGTTTCAACTTACTTTGCCCACTTGCCTCCGCCAAACCAGAAGAAGTATCAACTTCACTTTAGCATAGCCAAGTGGCTTTAAACGTTTTCAAACCAAGGCCTACTAAATATAAAGTACAAAACGTGTACCACTAAAAAACCGTTACCAATGAAAGCCAACCCGAACAAGCACTGAGGTAGTACCAAGTAAAGTACAGAACTTTAACAGACCACAGAAATCTTCCTCATGACTTTTCCCACCCAAGAGCTCACAGAGTCATCTCCATCCCAAACCCCCACACCACACTGCCCCCCACTTCTGTCAATATATGTTAATTTTTCTTGGCCTTTGCTTTCACAAACATTGAATCAGAAAGCATATACTGTTTTTTGGGGGCGGGGAGAGAGGCATTGGTCTGACTTCTTTCACTCAACACCATGTCTGAAATTTATCCATGTTTTCCATGTAGTTCTTGTTTCCATATTCCTTGTATGAATTATGTCTCAATATATTTATTCTGCTCTTGCACATTTGAGTTGGTTCCAGTTTAGGATATTATGGATTTACATGAACATTCTTTTATATGTCTTTTAGTGGACATATACATTTCTCTAGGACAGCCCGTTTTAATGGAAATATAATGCCAGTCACATATAATTCCAATTTTTCTAGTAGATACATTTTTAAAACGATTTTATTTATTTATTTGGGAGAAGGAGAGCTAGAGAGCACAAGTGGGGAGAAGGAGAAGCAGGCTCTGACGTGGGGCTCGGTCCCAGGACCCTGGGAGCATGACCTGAGCTGAAGGCAGCCACTAAAACCACTGAGCCACCCAGGCACTCCATAGTAGATACATTTTAAAAAAGTAAAATGAAAAAGATGAAATCTATTTTAATATTGTACTAGACCTACTGTATCAAAACTATTGTCATTGCAACATGTGATACTAACAACGTTTCAGGTGTTCAGTAGCTGCATGTGGCTTGAACTTTCATATTGCACAGCACAGGACTAAGGTATGTAGCTAAAAGTCGAATTTCTGGGCCACAGTATATAACCATGAATGCATGACCCTTAGTTGACACTGCCAATTTTTTTTTCCAACAGTTTTGGAATTTATTTTTACTCTTTCCAGAATTAAGAGATTCCAGTGCTCCTCATCTTGTCAGCATTTGGGATTGTCAGTCTTTTTAAAAATTTTTTAAGTCAGGTTTATAGAGATGTAATTTACACACAGTAAAATTCATGAACACTAGATTATGCTAAATTCTTTGCAATGATATCATTTCTTCACAAAGCTGGATTTGGGTGGTTGCTGTGATAAAAAGCAAGCACCACGCAAAGAACAACAACAACAACAACAACAACAACAACAACAACAACGTGTGACAAGGAATGAAGTTTGAGAAGGTCTGAGAAGCCGTGCAGTGCACAACACCAAGGCATAAGATTTTGAAATGTCAGAACACTGAAAACAACAAATTACTCTGTTAAATTTTTGCAGCGAGTCAAGAGAACCTGTAAGAATATCCACAGCACCACCCACATACCCACAATATACAGAAATATATATGTGAACCCAGCAAACAATAGCATTCCCCAAGTAAATACCAGAAAATACCGACCAGAATCCTCAGGACAACAGGCAATCAAAAAGTCTCACAGGCTAGATTAGTTGTCATCTATGACCTACCAGGGACTAGAGATCCCTGTCAACTACCACTCATCAGAGATTAGCCCCAGGAATTTACTTCATAAAATTAAACCACAATCACACACTGATGGCCGCTGATAGGAGAAAATAATGATGCACAATGAGAGAGAGAGAGAGAGAGAGAGAGAGAAGAGTTTTCCAATCACCCCACTTAGTATAGAAAAGGCAAAGATCTTTGTTCACTTTCTGCTCATGAGATTCAACAGAAGAACTGAGCCAATAGCACTTAATGGTCCAGGTGTGCAGGAAGAGCCGGTCAAGGGCAGGATTCTATTGGCTCCAATGATATGTCTCAGATAGGCTAATTTTTATGGACATAGTAAAAAACCAAAAACTGTCAAGGAATACTATAGAGACAGTTATCTGCATGCCAGCTCACCATTGCATACCAAGGAGAATAGGCATTAGAGATTGTTTTCATCAAATAAAAGCAAAACCAACATTTATTTTTTAAAGTTTTATTTAGTTAAGCAATCTCTACAGCCAACAGGGGGCTCAAACTCACGATCCGGAGATCAAGAGTCAAAGGCTCTTTCAACTGAGCCAGCGAGGTGCCCCTAAGACCCTGTGATCAACAGTCGCATGCTCTTCCAACTGAGCCAGCCAGGCACCCCTAAATTTATTTTTAAAAAGAGGAAAAGCCATCTGGAGCCAGAGAGACTTTTCTCCCCTTTGATAAGCTACTTGGCAGGAAGCAAAGCCATCACTCTGAGCAGTCTGCCCTAAACTTAGCTGACTACAGAAAACAATGACAGTGATTGGAGGACTCTGTATTCAATGACTGCATCCTGAAAGGTTAGCTGTCCAACATATGCAACAGAATGTTTCTGTGTAACGTTCACGATGTCCCTGTGTTGTACCTGCCCTTTAGTTAAGTCAGGAGGGCAGCATTTCCCTTATCAGAATATCATAGGGGCGCCTGGGTGGCTCATTCCTTAAGCGTCTGCCTTCGGCTCAGGTCATGATCCCAGGGATCGAGCCAGAGTCCTGGAATCGAGCCCTGCATAGGGCTCCCTCCTCGGCGGGAAGCCTGCTTCTCCCTCTCCCACTCTCCCTGCTTGTGTTCCCTCTCTCGCTGTGTCTCTCTCTGTCAAATAGATAGATAAAAGCTTAAAAAAAAAAAAAAAAGAATATCATAGAGATTCAGAAAGATTGTTGTCTTGGCAAAGAAACGAAGAAAGGGACATGGACAAGCTGGGAAATAAATTGGAATATAATTTTTAGGCACTGCTTCTGTGGAAGGCAAATTTGCAGGATTTCTTAAAATTAGAATCCTAGGAATACTATAATATAGTAGTTGCACTTCCAGTTCTGTACACTATAAAAATACCTGCACAGGTGGCCAAAGGTATGTGTACAAGAATGATGGTTGCAGCCTATTCAGAATCATAAAACCATATAACCGACTTAATTGCAAAAGCAATATGAAAGAGGTTAAATAAATAGTACACATACTATAGAAGAAATGCCTCTGTCAAAAAAATGCAAAGGATAATTATGATGAGGATTCCACTGATCAGGACATTATTGATAGAGCAATTACCAAATCCAGGCACTTCCTGGGTACAGGTTACCCCTGTTGGCCTCATGCTACAGATGAAAAAACTGAGGCACATCAACACCAAATGTTGGCGAAGATGTGGAGCAACAGGAACTCTCATTTATTGCTGGTGGGAATGCAAAATGGTACAGGCACTTTGGAAGACAGTTTGGCACTTTCTTACAAAACTAAAAATATTTTCTTAATATAGGAGCCAGCAATCAGGCTCCCTGCTATTAGCCACAGGAGTTGAAAGTTTCACCCACACAAAAACCTGCCCACCCATGCCTATAGCAGCTTTACTCACAATTGCCAAAACTTAGAAGCAACCAAGATGTCCTTTAGTAGGTGAAGGGATAAATGAACTGTGATACATACAGACAAGGAAGTAATACTCAACACTTAAAAGAAATGAGCTGCCAATCCTTGAAAAGACATCAAAGAATCTTAAATGTGTATTACCACGTGAAAGAAGCTGATTTGAAAAGGCTACATTGTATGATTCCAACTATATGACATTCTGGAAAAGGCAAAACTGTGGAAACAGTAAAA
>NW_022590682.1:0-10974 GCF_004348235.1 Phoca vitulina
CAGCATACCGGTGACCACAATCCATTTATTATTTCTCCCACCCCACTCCACCCATGTTAATGGGTATTTAGGTTGTTTCCAACATTTCGGGATTTTAAACAATGCTGCAGTAACATCACTATACCTACTTCCTCACACCCAAGTGTGAGGGTTTCCCAGGAGGGACACCTGGAGGCAGGCACCACTGGGTTGTGGTGTCTGTACATTTGTAACCTCCTACATGTTGCCAAATCAAGAAACAATTTAAAGGGGCGCCTGGGTGGCTCAGTCGTTAAGCGTCTGCCTTCGGCTCAGGTCATGATCCCAGGGCCCTGGGATCGAGCCCCGCATCGGGCTCCCTGCTCTGCGGGAAGCCTGCTTCTCCCTCTCCCACTCCCCCTGCTTGTGTTCCCTCTCTCGCTGTGTCTCTCTCTGTCAAACAAATAAATAAAAAAAAAAATCTTTAAAAAAAAAAGAAACAATTTATGATCCTACACCAGTATACCACATTCCCTGTAACACTCGGAATTGACTTAAATGCATGTCAAGTTGATGAGGGAGCTGATCTATGATGATTGATTAATTTGCATTTCTTGATTACTAGTAAGGTTGAGAATCTTTCTGTTTAGCCTTTGCAACTTCCTCTTCTGTGAATTACCTGTTCTTTTTCTGCCCATTTCTCCATTGGGTTACTTGAATTTTTTCTCACTGATTTCCTGCAGCCGCATATACTACTTTTACTACCTATCCTCTGTTTGTGTGTGTTTCAAACATTTGCTTATAATTTGTTGCTCTTCTCCTAACTTTATTTGTGGTACTCTTTTCCTACAGAAGTAGCTCATTTTGATGTGGTGAAATTTATCAATATTTTCTTTCGTAACAATAGTAGCAAACATTTATATGTATTATTTGTGCAGCCACTGTTGTAAACACTTTATATTTAACTCAGTTAACCTTTCTGACTTCCTTATGAGGTAGATATTATTACTGTCTCATTTTTACAAATAAGGAAACCGAGGCATGGAGCGATCAAGTAATTTACCCAAGCCAGTAAACAGTTGGGCTGCATTTGAAACCAGGCATTTTGTGTTAGAGGCAGGCCCTGCTCTGAACCACTCTTCTACACTACCTCAGTAAAGGGCTTGTATATCTTTCCTAAGATTTAATCTTAAGTACCTTTTTCTTTTGAGAGAGAGGGCAGGGAGGGAGGGGCGGAGGGAGAGGGAGAGAGAGAATCTCAAGCAGACTCCACACCCAGTGCGGAGCCCAGTGCAGGGCTTGATCTCACAACCCTGAGATCACGACCTAAACTGAAACCAAGAGTCGGACGCTTAACCAACTGAGCCACCCAGGTGCCCCTAGTCTTAAGTACCTTATAGATTTTACTGCCTTTGTGAATGGGGTTTACTTTTAAACAATGTAGCATTGGTATTGCTGTTCAAGAGGAGTGTTACTGGTTTTAGTAGGTTGTCTTGTACCTAGCAGTGTTGTTGAACTGTCATATGGTTCTAAATAGTCTGAAAGCAGATTCTCTTGGATTTTCTACGTAGACAGTCATATCTGCAATTAAAGACAGTTCTGGCTTTTTCTTGCCATTCCTCACCCGTTTGCTATCTGGTCCAGTTGGTTCCACTACAAGGTAGGGTTGAGTAGAAGTGGTGATAGTAGGCGTCTTTGTTGTGGGTCTAGCTATGTTTTTAAAGTTTCACCATGAATACTGTTTGCTGTTGCGTTCTCATAGATACCCTTTCTCATCCTCCCTAGCTTTCTGGGAGTTTATTAAGAACAATGAGTGTTGAAATTTATCCAATGTGAGTGTTTTTTTTGTTTGGCTAATCGCTTTGTTTTGTTCTATCTATTGATATGATAAAATTTCTTTTGCCTTTAATCTGGTAAAGGAGTCAGTTACATTAACAATTTTATCTTCAAACCATTCTTGTAGTCCTATTGTGGACCCTACATAGTCATAAGATATGTATATATATCTTTCCCTCTTTTTATGTTTTTATGAAATAGTTTGGAATATGATTTCTATCATATTCCAAACTGTTTCCAGAGTGGTTATAACATTTTGTATTCCTATCAGCAGTGTATGAGAGTTCCAGTTCCTCCACATCTTCACCAAAATTTGGTGTAGTCAGCCTTCGTTATGTTAGCCATTCTAATAGGTATGTGGTGGTATCTCACTGTGGTTTTTAAATTTGCATTACCCCAGTGACTAATGATGTTGTGCATCTGTTCATATATCACCTGTATGTCATCTTTAGTGAAGTGTCTCCTCAGACATTTTCCCCGTTTATTATTTAGCTTGTTTGTTTTCTTATTATTGAGTTTTGAGGATTTTTTATGTATTCTAGATATAAGCCATTTATCAGATATATGTTTTGCAAAAATTTTCCCCAAGGCTACAGCTTGTCTTTCATTCTCCTAATGGTGTGTTTCAAGGAGGAGACATTTTAAATTTTGATGAGGCCCAATTTATGAATTTTTTTTCTCTGCAGATCCTGCTTTGAGGTCATATCTAAGAAGTCTTTGACTAACTCAAGGTCATGAAGATTTTTGTTATACATCTTCTTCTACAACAGATGTCAGCAAATTATGACCTACAGATCAGCTGCCTACATTTATATATAAAGTTTTATTGGAACACAGCCACACCCATTCATTTCTGTATTTTTTATGACTACTTTCACATCATAATGGCAGACTTGTGTAGTTGCAACAGAGATTATAATGTCCACAAGTCTAAAATATTTACTGTATGGTCCTTTAAGAAAAAGTTCATCAACTCCTTAGTTTTCTGGAATTAGGTTTTAAATTTTGGTCTATGATCCATTTTGAACTAGTTCTTATATTTGATGAGAGCTATGGTTCATTTTTTTTTTAAGTATAGTTCAGTTTTATGCACACACACACACAAATTGTTTTAGCACCAATTGTCTATATATTCTCCACTGGACTACTTTTTCACCTTTGGTGAAAATGAGCTGTATCAGCTGCCATAAATGTGGGGATCTATTTCTGGACTCTCTATTCTGTTCCATAGATCTACTTGTCCATCTTGACACCAATATCCCCTGTATCAATTAATGAGCTTTATAACAACTTCTTGAAATGAGATCATATTCATCCTCTGGCTTTATTCTTATTCTTATCTTAGGATCTTTGCATTTCCATGAATTCTAGCATCAGTTTGTCAGTTTTTAAAGAAAAAGAAAGGAAGGAAGAAGGAAGGAAGCAGGGAAGGGAGAAGCATGTTGGGATTTCAATTGGATTGAGTTGAATTTATAGATCAATTTGGGGAGAACTGACATCTGAACAATATTGAGTCTTCCAATATATGAACATGGTATCTCTCTCCACTTATTTAGCTCTTAAATTTCTCTCATCAGCGATTTATAATTTATGGTGTGTAGGGTTTTCACATCTGTTGTCAGATTTATTCCCCTATAGCTCATATTTTAAATGGTATTTAAAGTTTTTCAATTCTGATTGATCTGAACATCCTGTAAACTTGCTAAACTCATTATTTCTGGCAGCTTTTTTGTAGGTTCCATTGGATTTCTTTATATACAATCAGGTTGTCTGTGAATAAGGATGGTTTTATTTCTTCCTTTCTAATCTGAATGTCTTTTATATTTCTTTCTTGCTTTATTGCCCTGGATTTACCCTCCAGTACAATGTTGAACAAGCATGGTGAGAATGGCCATCCTTGCCTTGCCCCCAGTCTTAGAGGGAAAGCATTCAGTCTTTCACCAGTAAGTCTATAGGTTTTTCACAGATATTTTTCAAAAAGTTGAAAAAGTTCACTTCTATTCCTAGTTTGCTAAGAGGTTTGATCAGTAGAGATTAGGTTTTATCAAATGCTTTTATATGTCTACTATAATGATTATATAGTTTGTTGTTTGTTTTTTAGGTTGTAAATATAGTGAATTACATTGATCAATTTTCAAATGTTAAACCCACCTCGCATTTCTGGGATATACCCACCTGGTCAGGATGTATTATCCTTTTTCTAAATTGTTTGGTTAGATTTAAGAATTTTTGTGTTGATGTTCATAAGGGATATTGGTAATCGTCTGTGGTTTCCTTTTCTCAAAAGGTCTTTATCTGGTTTTGATATCAGGGTAATGCTGCCATGCAAAATAATTTGGGACATATTCCCTCTTCTTTGATTTACTGGAAGAATTTGTGTAGATTGGTATTATTTATTTCTTAAATATTTGGCTTCATCGGTGAAGCCATCTGGGCCTTAAGTTTTTTTTGTGGAAAGGTTTTAAGTTATAAATCCAATTTCTTTAATAGTTTAGGACTACTCAGGCTATCTCTTTCTTCTTCAGTAAGTTTTGGTAGTTTGTGTGTTTCAAGAAATTTACCCACTCCATCTAAGTTGTTGAATTTATTAGCAAAAAGTTGTTCGTATTCTTCCCTTACTATTATTATTTTAATATCTTTAGGATCTGTAGTGACGTCACCCTCTCATTCTTGATATTGGCAATCTTGTCTTCTCTCTTGTCCTGGTCAGTCTGGCAAGAGGTTATCAATTTTATTAATAAAAAGCTCAAAGAATCAGCTTTTGGCTTCATTGATTTTCTCTATTTGTTCTATATTTTGTTAATTTGTGTTCTGATCTTTATTATTTCCTTTTTTCCCACTGACTTTAGATTTAATTTGATTTTCTTTTTCTAGTTTCTTAAGATGTATGCTAGCATAATTGACTGGAGAATTTTTTTTCCCAATATAGATGTTTGGTGCTATGAAGTTCCATCTAAATATTATTTAACAACATATCACAGATTGTATCACAATTTCATTTTCATCCAAATTAATTCTTTCTAATTTTCCTGTTGATTTTTTCTTGGGTGCATGCATTATATAGAAGCGTGCTACATAGTTTCCAAATATTTGGAGATTTCCCTGAGCTCTTTTTGTTATTGCTTTCTAATTTAATTCCATTGTAGCAGAGAACATACTTTTTATGACGTGAATCCCTTTATGGTCATTAAAGTTTGTTTTGTGGCCCAGAATATGATCATTTCAGTAAATTTTCTGTGGTGTGTACTTGAAAAGAATATGTGTTCTGCCCTTATCAGGTGGAGTGTTATCGTTGATTGACAATGTTGTTCATGTCTCTTATTTCCTTAACATTTTTGTTCTACTCTTTTTATTAATTATTAAAAGAGGATTATTGAATCTCCAACCATAATTATGGATCCATCTATTTCTCCTTGTAGTTCAATCAGTTTTTGCTTTGTGTATTTTAAAAATCTGTTATTAGATGCATAAACATTAAGACTGTTACATTCTCTTTATCATATGAAATTACTTTTTTTGACCCTTGTAATATTTTTTACTGCAAGTCTACTTTGAGATTAACATAACCACTGCAGCTTTCATTTGACCAGTACAGTATATCTTTTTCATTGTTTTACATTTAATCTATTTCTGTATTTACATTTAGATTGGGTTGCCTATATTTGGGTCTTACTTTTTCATCCAATCTGATCATTTCTGCTTCTTAATTAGGATATTTAGACCACTGCCATTTAATGTGATTATTGATGTGGTTAGGTTTAAATCTACCATCTTGATATTTGTCTTCCATTTGTTCCATCTTTTCTTTGTTCCCTTCTTCCTCTTTTTTTTTTTTTTTTTTTTTTTTTTGCCTTCTTTGGGATTAATTGAGCATTTTTAATGATTTCATTTTATCTACTTTGTGGCTTATTAGCTATAATTTTTTGTTTTATTATTTTAGTAGTTGCTTTAAGGCTTGTAGTATACATCTTTAACTTATCACATCTACCTTCAAGTGATATAATACCACTTCACATATAGTTTAAGGTAGTTATATTTACTTACAATACTGTACTTCCATTTTCTCCCCTCCCAGCATTTTTGCTATTGCTGTCATACATTTTATTTTTACATATGTAATAAACCTCCTATTACATGGTTATTATTTTTGTTTCAAGAGCCAATTATATTTTAAAGAGACTAAAATAATAAGAGAAAATATGTATTTACCTGTGCAGTTACCATGTCAAGTGGTAATGCTCTTCACTCCTTTGTGGAGATCCATATTTCCATCTAGTATCATTTTTCCTTCTGTTTGAAGGACACCCTTTAACCTTTCTTATACTTAGGATTTTCTAGAGGTAAATTCTTTTAGTTTTTATATGTCTGAGAAGTCTTTATTTTGCTTTTACTTTTGAAAGACTTTTCTTCTGGTCATGAATTCTAAGTTGACAGTTAAAAAAAAAAAATCAATACAATGTTTTAAAGCCATTGCTCCACTGCCTTCTCACTTGCATTGCTTCTTACACGAAATGTGCTGTAATCCTTATCCTCTTCCTCTGTAGTAACATGTCCTCCCTTCTGGCTATTTTAAGATTTTCTCTTTATTGCTGATTTTGAGCAATTAAATTGCAATATGCCTTAGTGTGGTTTTCTTCATTTTTGTTGTACTGGGGTTCCCTGAAATCTTTATATCTGTGAGGGCATAGTTTTCATCAAATTTGGAAAATCTCAGCCATCATTTCCTCAGATATTTTCCTGTTCCTCTTCCTCCTCTTTTTCAGAGACTCCAATTACACATTTATTAGGCCTCTTGACCTCATCTCACAGTTTGCCAAGGCTCTGTCCCTCTTTCAAATTATTATCATAGTTGCCTTTCTACTCTATGTTTCTTTTTGGGAAATTTCTATTTCTGTCTTCTTGTTAACTAACCTACTCTTCTGCAACATCTACTCTGCTGTTCGTCCCCCGCAGTCTGTTTTTCATCTCAGACACTGTAGTTTTCATCTATCAGAGTTTGATTTAGGTCTTTCTTACATCTTCCATGTCCATTGCATATTCCACTTTTCCTCTAACTTCTTGAACATATGGAATACGGTTATAATAACTGGTTTGGCATCCTTGTCAGCTAATTTTTAACATCTATGTTCATTCTGGATCAGTTTTCAATTGATCGACTTTTCTCCTTATTATGGGTTGTGTTTTCCTGCTTCTTTGGATGGCTGGTAATTTTTTTTTAAAGATTTTATTTATTTATTTGACAGAGAGAGACACAGCGAGAGAGGGAACACAAGCAGGGGGGAGTGGGAGAGGGAGAAGCAGGCTTCCCACAGAGCAGGGAGCCCAATGCAGGGCTCGATCCCAGAACCCTGGGATCATGACCGGAGTCAAAGGCAGACACTTAATGACTGAGCCACCCAGGCGTCCCAGCTGGTAATTTTTTACTGGATTCTAGACATTGTGACCTTTACCTTGTGGGTACTGGCTATGTTTGTGTTCCTATAAATATTCTTGATCTTTGTTCTAGGATGTAGTAAACTCACTTAGAAACAGCTTGATCCTTTCCAGTCTTGGTTTTGGTGATTTGCTAAGCATGTTTGGAGCAGTTCTCAATCTAAGACTATTCTCCACTAGTGAGGCAAGACTTTTCTAGGGAAGCTACTCAATGCCCCATGAATGATGAGTTTTTATATCTGGTTGGTGAGAGCAGGCAGGATCCTCACTCTGTGTGTGCACAAAGCACTGTTCCCTTGGGTGGTTCTTTCCCTGAATTGGAGTAATTTCCTCACATGTGCTGATTGGTACCCAGCAGAGTACTCAGGTTAGACCTCTCCCTATCCCCAGAGCTCTCTCTTTGCAGCTCTCTCTCCATGATTCTGCCCTGTGAATTCTAGCAGCCATGGTTTCCCCAGATCCTCATCTCGGTCTTCTCAGCTTGGGCATTCTACCAAGCTTGGCTTGGAGAATTTCTCCCTGCAACATGGGCAGAAACCTTTCAAGCTAGAGCAATCCTTGAGCTTACCTTGTTTGTTTTCATCTCTCAGTGATTGCTGTCCCTCACTGCCTGATGTCCAATCTTTTGAAAAATGTTGTTTCATATGTTTTGTCCTGTTTTTTAGTTATTTCTGGTGGGAAGGTAAATCTGGTCTCTGTTATTCCATCTTGGCTGGAAGCCCAGCAGCTACATTTGAAGCTTTGAGTCATCAATCCACACTTCACTTTAGTGAAGGGGCAGGCCCCTCCTCTTCCTCCTATTTAGCAGGGATAGGATTTCTAGTACATACAGTCCCCAAAACCATACTCCCCACAACCTCCTTTTCATTACCCACACCCTACCTTTTCATACCCTCTTTGTCAGTAAGGAGTGGAAGAATCCTTGCAACCAGCTTTGGACAATTTTCTTTGAAAATCTGTTTCTTCATTTGGTTCCCCACTTTGGTGTGTTGTATTTATTTTACTGGAATGTCTCAGTGGTAATGGAAGGAGACAATATACCCAGAGCCTGGCACATCACAGGTGGCAGGGAGTATTCAGTGCCCGTCATTTCTCAGATTCCTCCAGCCCATGACTCAAACAAGTAAGTCAAATCTTGGGGTGATGGAGGCACACTGAGCAATACCTCTTTGCAATGTCATGTAAGACAAGAACCCCCTTTAGCACCTGCATTGATCCTATCCACAATTTTAAAACTTAATACCAAAGAGAAATGGATGGCATCCCTTTTTACCCCAAAAACTGGATTGAAGCAAAATAAATGGGCACAGAGCAAATCCGTCCCCTAGGCCAGCCCTAGGGAAATTTGGAAAACAGACAATTAAGCATGATCGAACAGTTTGGCCTAAGAGGGAAATGACCTTGCCTACACATTGCTCTCTGGTGATCAATAATTCACAGCACTGCTGACTGAATGTGCCCCCTCCATTTATCTATTTGTCGACCAACTGGCCTAGACCTTTCAAGAGGGCCCTGAAGGCCTACTGTTCATCCCCACTTCCCACCTGGACCTGGCCACGCAAAGGAAAGAAGACTCCAGGCTTCCCATGGGTAGGCTTCGGGACCTCAGTGTAGCAGACCAGAGCCAGACTCTCTGGGGATAGGTGTTCTTTCTAAAGGGGGGACTGCAGTGAATAGAGATGTACCCAGCCGAGGCCAGTGAGATGGAGTTCTTCTTTCCCACTGGCAGTTCCAAGCCCTCCTCCCATGACACTTCTTCCATGGAGCCTTCCTTGATTGCTCTGGTACTTGAAGTCATCACTAGGTCTTTATTTACCATTTATTAATTTAATTATAAATCTTTGATCACTCATTAAGTGTCAGGCTGTAGTAGACAGGGGAGCAGAAACCAATGAACCATACACATTCCTGCCAAAAAGGCCTCAAGGAAACCACAGTGCTGATGGACAGATGGACAAGAAACCATCCAGATGATCCATAGACTGCACTGGCACTAAACCTCAAACATGAGGATTGCTCTCCCTGCATCTCCCAAGCCTGGCGTTCCAGAAAGAGAGAGCATGTCAGGGCACAGAGCATTAGGGGAATCCACACATCTCAGGCCTAAGAAGGAATATTAGCCATGGAGAGAAGCTAAGAAGCTAAGATTGGGGCCACTCACATGCCATGCACAGTGCAAACACTCCAAATGTGCCATTCCACTCCACCTCCCAAACCACCATGGGTAGGGACTACTAGCATCTCCTTCTCACAAATGGGAAAACTGAAGCTCCAAGTGGTTGAACGACCTCCGTTAGATCACACATGAGCAGAGGAGACTTGAACCCAGGCAGCCTGGCTCCAGTGTTGGGCTCCAAACCCCTCCCTGTGCTGAGAATGAGGTACCACCGCATCTAAAATTTCAGCTTCAGCCCCAACATTCCACATCCCCGCTCTGCTTTATCTATCCATTAGTGCTTACCACCAATACAGCGTGTATTTTAGCAACTTACCTTGGTTTCCTGTGTTTCCCCCACCAGAAGGTTAGTCCACAAGCGTGGATATTTTGGGTTTTTGTCATCACTGAATGCACCCCCAGTGGCTGGCATGCGGTTGAAGCTCCTTCAGTATGTGCTGGGTGAACCGGTGAATGAGTGGACAATTAGGGACCCCACCTGCAGCTCAGGTGGCCAGCTCCTTCTCCGTCCCCTCCCCCACGATGCCTCCCACAGGGAGTGGTGCAGGCTGTGCCATGGACACATGGGGCAGCACCAGCTGGGGGGGTTGAGCCAGGGACTCATGCAGGGAGGCAGGCCCATTCCAAGCACCCCTTGGGAACCAGAGAGGCAAGTCCAGTGGGGCTGTTGGAACCCAGAGGACCTTGGACAGCCAGGGAGGTGGTGATTGGTTGAAATAGGAGAGCAGCTGGGCATCCTGGAACAGGGCTTGTCGGGGGGCGGCTGTGCCAGGCTCTACCTGCTGGCCTTACTGCAGGCCCTGAGAACCACTGTCCTTGAGGGCCTGGTGGTGCTCAGGATGACGAGCATTGCTCAGCACTCTTGAGCTGCAAGTGATAGAGAGCCAGTCCCAACTGGCTTAGCAAAAGGGGACATAAACCCAAGCCTTTGAAGGTGGACCCAGCCTAGGGGACAAGTGGAAGCTGGGTGGTCTGCCCCTCCTCTCTGTTGCTCACACCCAGAGAAGTCAACCTGCAGCAGGGGAGAGGTTACGTCTCATAGCATCTCAGCCAGAGCAGGAAAAGTGCTCCTCACTACCCACTACAGCTACAAATCCCAGGGTGCACTCTGGTTGCATCAGCCGGAACACTTGTCCACCCCTGGGCCAGTCCCTCCAGCCTGGTCCTGTCTTTGGCCTGCCCAGGGTCACGGTGCTGAAGAATGAGAATAGGGCTGGCGAAGATGCCATGAGAGCCTCAGCCCACTTCTGGTTCTAGCCACAGCTGTGCTGGACCCAGCCCAGGCTCCGACTTGCCCAGCTGCCAGGCCTCACGTCAAGCTCTAGCATCCTGCTGCATTCTACCCCCAGGCTTTCAAGATGCCACTGGGTCTTGGGCATGCGCTGCCTGCAGCATGGGAAATCAGTGCCCCCTGAGACACACTCCAGCAACTTAGAAGGTGAAGACCTGGAGAACTGCCTCTATCCCTGCCTTTCAGGGATCAGTTCTGGAACCTTCCGTATACATCTCAGGGGCCTGGAGCCCCCATTTCTCACCGTAGAGACCAGATGATATGCCCTGGGATCTCCTTC
>NW_022590683.1:0-309 GCF_004348235.1 Phoca vitulina
GAATGTAGCAGGAGGGGAAGAATGAAGGGGGGGAATCAGAGGGGGAGAAGAACCATGAGAGACGATGGACTCTGAAAAACAAACTGAGGGTTCTAGAGGGGAGGGGGGTGGGAGGATGGGTTAGCCTGGTGATGGGTATTGAGGAGGGCACGTTCTGCATGGAGCACTGGGTGTTATGCACAAACAATGAATCATGGAACACTATATCTAAAACTAATGATGTAATGTATGGGGATTAACATAACAATAAAAAAATAAAAAATAAAAGGCCTGATTCTCCTGTTATCTTGTTAAATGGACTGACCCCTG
>NW_022590683.1:409-10958 GCF_004348235.1 Phoca vitulina
ACAAACAAAAAAAATGGAAAAATAAATCTAAAAATAAATAAGGAAATAATGGGGAGGAATAAAAAAAAAAAAAAAAAAAAAAAAAAAAAAAAAAAATGTTTATTACATGAGTGGTAGGATTTTGAGTGATTTTTACTTTTTTTTCCCCTTTCATGTGTTACTGGACTGTTTTTAAATGATTATGATTATTTTACCTAAGCTTAAAAGTAAACAATAAAGGTGATTTCATTGTGGAAAAAATTAGAAAGATAATATGCTGTCACTTTATCACTTGGCTCCTGAAGATTATAAACACAAATGAAAACAAAGATGATAAAATTGAGATGTAGCTTTAAGTGGTATGCGGTCAACTTCTAGAATCTGGATGATGGTGTTTTCATATTTAATCACTAAGGTGACTATCCAAATGAATAGATACAATTACAAATAATTTTGTGTAAAGAACTCACAGTCCTCAGACAATATGTCAAAATCCCTAGGGGTCTCTAGACCTGATTGAAGAAATACTTTATATTTTTCCCTGTTGTCTAGAGTTTTTATAATGAGCAAGATAAAAATGAAGTGGTGCCATCTTATAGTCATCTACCTTCTCAGTACCCCACCCTATGCTCCCCATTTCTTTTTCAAGGTTTTCCCTCCCCCTGTGTGTCTATTGGAGATGCTCTTGTCTCACAAGTAGGAGCTTTGGTACCCTGATAGGACTGATGCAAAAATGGACAACTATGGAGCATAACCACAACAGAAAAGAATAACAGACCAAAGATTTGGTGCCTAGTAGGAAGCCCAGTACAGCAGAGTCCAGGCTGAGATTGGGGGGTGGGAGAGAGTTCATAGTTTAGTTTTGTTTCACTTCATTTCATTTCATTTCATTTCATTTCATTTCATCTTACCATATTTTATTTTATTTTATTTTGAGAGTTCATAGTTTTAAAGCCAAAAACCACACACAGTGGCTCCATGTTGGAAAAGCAAAGTCTTGAGTGCTGCTGGCTGGCTGCCAAGTCTAGGTTGCGATAGGCAGAGCACAGGGCCCCCAGGGGGCTCTGCTGTACTGTGGGTGCCCACTTGGGGATGACAGGTCTAACACCTCCACTGCATGGGTAATATGGGTAATATGCTGAAGTCTGAATTTTGGAGCCCAGCCCAGTTTGTGGGCTAGATGGCCCAATCAGTATTAGCGTCAAGAAGATGATTTTAACCACCTGCTTCACAAGGAGACTCAGAAAGTTAGAGGAAACCTTAAAAAAATTGGCTAGTCTAACTCTTTTTCAAGTCGGGGAGAATGAGTCTTATAGAGATTACTGTTTGCCCAGTGGATCAGTTGGAATTGGAATCCAATTCTCTTGCTTTATCCCAGAGCTCTTTGAAAGCACAACACATTGCAAATTCATCTTCAGTGAGAAAACCACCTTTCTTCCCCTTTCTGAAAACACCAACAGCATGCAAAGAGTCCACATTCAGCAAGAGAGGTTGGTGACACCCACTGAGCCAGAGTTTTGTCAAATAGTTGCCTTTCATAAACTTCTCCCCCTACTCCCCGTCTCTGAGTCTGGGTTCCCCAGAAGATGACTCTGAGACTGAGATTCATATGACCCCAGTGCTAAGCAGTACCCCAGGAAACCTGAAAGGGAATGGGGTAAGAAGGACAGAGAAGGGTGAGAAATCAAGCAAGAGTGTGATTCTGGCGAAGTCTGAAGGAGGAGAACTTCTGCCTGATCCCACAGGGCACCCGTGGAATGATAGTGACCCTTCACAGTTTTGTCCTCATGACTCTAGGCAAGATCATTGCATTTTGGCCAAGGGCCTGCTTGCGAGAGCTGAAATGCCTGGGCACCTCCAGTTCCCATGCAGGTCGGCAAAACTGCTCCAGGAGCACAAGGGCAGGTGCAGGCCACGGAACATGCAGATACCAGAGGAGGTCACACGAAACCGGACAGGGGATCCCAGGGGATGTGGGAAGCAGTGACAGTGTCCACTACAACTCCCAAATTACCATACTCCAATCCTGTCAGATAGTTTCCCTATTTCTTCTATAAACCAACTTAAACAGATACACAGAGTTGAAAAAAAGGCATCATAAAAATAACTCCTCTAGGTCAGGGTCAGTAACATTTTTTCCATAAAGATAGTAAATATTTTAGGCTTTATGGGCCATAAAATGTCTGTTGCAACTGCTCAACTCTTACAAAAACAACCACTGACAATACAGAAACAGGTCAGGCTTCGTTCCAATAATACCTTATGGACACGGACATTTGATTTTCACATGATTTTCATGTGTCATGAAATATTTTTCTGATTTTTTTCCAAACATCTAAAAATGTAAAAGCCACACTTAGCTTGCGGTCAATACGAACAACAGGCAGTGAGTTAGATTTGGCCTGGGAATCATAGTTTGCTAACTTCTGCGCTAGATTGATGGCTTTCAACCTCTTTTGACCATGCCCGTAAGAAAGGCATTTAATATTATATTATAACCTACAACATATATCAACCTACATACACATATGTGATTAAAACTCAAGTTTCAGTTTCTTATTTCTTATGTTTTCTGTGAACTATAAACTGATTTTTTTTTCATTTTATCCTACTTGGTTTTATTTTTAAATGCTGTCACAATCCACTGTTTATATATCTAAAACCATTTATATATGCATACACACACACACACACGTAATACAGTGTCACATAAGTTTCCCACTGAATTGTTTTTTCAACTCACCAGTGGGTCATACCACCTCCAATCTGAAAAACTGCTTGAGATCAATCAAAGTCTGCTCTAGGGGGTAGTGATAGCACAGTCATGGTGGCTGTTTTGCATTCATGTGCACTGTCATTACTTGGAATTTGCCAGTAAATAACATAAAGACCAAAAAAAGATGTTATCACAAACCTGTCAAGGGCAGCATGACAGGATCACCTGCCTCAACCTGCCTGGCACCAGGTGTTTCAGGAAATTTCAGATGGTTCCTGTCTTTCTCGATACAGGAAGCATGAATTTCATTTGAATGGAGCAGAATTCAGAGCAAAGAGAGAATTTAAAGCTACTGCAAGCCACAGCCCCAAACCTCAAGTTTGGCAGGTTCAAAGGAGACTCGGGACCACTGGCATTACATCCTGCTTGTCACCAACTGAGGTGTATGAGGAGTGTGATGGCACCAAATAGCGACATCCTGGGATAACTCAGCTAAATGCTGAAGATGGACCAGACCTTGGCTTTAAAAACAAACAAACGCAAAAACACAAAACAGTTCACTGTGATTGGAGGACAAAAGCTCCAGTGGCCGGTAATAATTGAGGCTAGCTTCACACTCTTTACCTTGCAGTTCAAGGGTCCTGACTGGCTCTGGAAAATAAGGAGTAGGTGAAACTTGCCTTTGTCATGTCCCGTTGTCCATTTGTCACTCTCCTCTGGCCTTCCCGTCTTGCCTTCCTATCAAGATTTCAAGGGTGGGATGAGGGAGGTGGGAGGCAGAAACTTGAAATCCCATTAAAAGTGTTATTCCTATTTTCAACATTCTCCTCACTTTCTGTTTTTCCCCTAATGCAAGTGGATAATTGCGATCCTTGGGCCTCTTTCTCTCTCCAGCTTCAGTTCAGTTTAGACAACACCTATTGGGCACATTGCCTGAGCTAGATCCTGGGGACACAGTGCTGAATGAACTAGGAACCTGCTCTTAAGGTACAGAGAATAGCATTAGGCCCCCAGTGCAATGAGGTGAGATGTGCAGAAGTTCTTTGTTAGTCATGAAGTTATTGATAATTGTGGTAATGCTAGCCATTAATCATTCCTTGCAGGCATAGGGGCTTCTATGTGGCAGGATTATGGTCCACGAGCAGAAACCTCTTAGCTTCCAAAGCCCCAGCTCTTTCCTCTTTATTTATTTTAAGATTTTATTTATTTATTTGACAGAGAGACACACAACGAGAGAGGGAACACAAGCAGGGGGAGTGGGAGAGGGAGAAGCAGGCTTCACACTGAGCAGGGAGCCTGATGTGGGGCTCGATTCCAGGACCCTGGGATCATGACCTGAGCTGAAGGCAGACGCTTAATGACTGAGCCACCCAGGTGCCCCTCTTTCCTCTTTAGATAGAAAAAGATAAAAACTCTTAGTAACTCTGTGGGAGAGAAAAAAAAAAACATTAACTGATGATAAGGATATATAAAGCAATACTCAAAAGAAAAAGTATTCTAGGATATCCTAAATTGCAGATTCTAAGAAATTTTATTTTCTTCTCTAAAACGGTCTCTTTAAAATACCTTAAAAATATGCCATAATGTACACATATTATATTTTGAGTTTTTGAGATCTTCACTAATTTTTATAAATAGTGATTAATTTTTCTGATTATAGCAGATCCAAATATATTCATTTTTAAAAATTTAAATAATGATGATAGGAAGTAAAATTTCCTCCAAATCTCTATGATCATGAAACACCATGCGTGTTACAGATTTTTAAGTTTTTGCCAATCCAATATGGGAAAATGAATCTTGAGTGTTGTTTTAATTCACATATTCAAGATTGCTGTGAGTTTGATCATCTATTCCCATGTTTATTAGCCACTTGCTTTTTTTTTCATTTTTTAATTGAGATATAATTCACGTACCATAAAATTCATCATTTTAAAGTATACAATTCAGTGGTTTTTAGTATATGTACAAGACTATACAATGACCACCTCTACCTAGTTCCAAGACATTTTTATCATCCCAAAAGGAAACCCCATACCCATTAGCAGTCACTCCCATCCCCCTTGCCCCAGTCCCTAGCAGAGACGTCTTATTTCCAAAGTCCCAGCACACTATTCACTACTCTACTTTCTGTCTCTATGGCTTTGCCTATTCTGGAAATACAGAAAAAATAAGTACTTACTATATTTTTCCAGGTGAACAACTGGCCTCGTTGCTTTACATTTAGAAGTTCTTTACCTGAAGAGGTGTCTGGAGATTGAGGTGAGACAGATCACCATCATGAGATATCTGTAGGTGATCACTGAAGCCCTCAGAATGAGTTCTCCGGAAGAGAGTGTGCAGAGACAGACAGAAGGAGGGCCAAGTCCTGGGCCTTCGGGAATATCTAAATCAGAGACTGAGGGAGGAGATGAGAAAGCAAAGAAAATCCCGAGGAAAGAGATGAGTGGCCGGGAAGGGGGGAAAAGTGACGTGGGTTACTAGCCAACGGAGGCAAGAGTTGCAAGCCGGGGGCTACTGAGGGTGGCAGCCGCAGCCGATGTCCAGGACAGCAGCTTGCTGGGCTGTGGGACGTCAGACCTCCAGGTGCACGGTGCTGCTGGGCAGGGAGAAAAAGGAGACAGCTCGTTTAGAAAGTGCGGCCGTAAAGAGACAGAGAAAATTAGAGGGGGGGGGCAAAAGGATCTAACAAAGGTTTCTTTTCTTTCCAAAAAAAGAAAACTGGGGGAATCTTGCCATGATTTCAGGTTAAGAGCAAGGAGAATTTTGCTAATAAGAGTAAGGATTTAGGAAGTTTATTTAATTCCCATGCTGCTGGGATTTTATATCGTAGGAAATTTTGAAAGCTCTATGAGTAGAAGCTAGAAAGGGGAAAAGCCAAGCATTTAAGTGAGTTAATAGAGGTAAAGTGCTTCTAACAGTACTTGTGTTAGTTTTGGTCTCTGGGAAGAAGACCCTGAGGTGAAATTAGGATTGCAAAAGATTGTTGGGTATAATGCCCATAAAAGATAAAAGGAAAAGGAGGCAAGATTGGGTAGGGAAAGCCTTTGGACTGTGATGCAGATCTGATGGCACCTCTGCCAACCCATTGGGGAACTCTGGGGCAAGACTGCCCATCAGAAGAGTCCCGGGCTAGGCAGAAATGACGTGGGGCTGTAAACAATGTGCGAGATAATAACGAGTGCTACGGATGTAGGGATGGGTAGAGGGTTCAAGGGGTTATCAATTTAAATGGAGGCAAAGAGGTGAGTGTGGAGCTTTGGGGAGGACTGGGAGGTAGGGATGGGATGGGCATAGAATAGTAGTTGATGACATCCAACAGGATGGGGGTGGGGAGGGAACATCATATAGAGTCATTAAGAATTTGGCTTTCATATGAGTAAAATGAGAATGAATGCAGGGCTCTGAGCAGAGGAGTGATGTTATCTAATGTCTTATAAGGATCATGGATGTGCCATTAAGAAGAGACTGAAGTAGTGCAGGAGTGGAAGCAGAAAGATGATGATTCAGGGAGGTGGCAGTGGAGATGGTGAGAGATGGTCAGATTCTGAATGTATCGTAAGTGGAACCAATGAGATTTTATGATGGATTAGGTGTGGAATGTGAGAATTAAGAGGCATTAAGGAAAAGCTCTGTGTAATAGTTCTCTACTGCTTTGTAACAAATTACTCCAAAACTTACAGAACTGTGAGGTAATAAATGGGTGTTGTTTTTAGCTGCTAAATTTGTGGTGATTTCTTATGGCAGCTGTAGAAAATCAATAAACCTTCCCGAGAAGCTTGCTCTGTCTTTGAATACCACCCATTGTAAGGAAATGTTTCCTTATTTGTTGCACTAAGATCTGTCACTGTGTTTCTTCCACCATTAGACCTAATTTTATTTCTTGGAGCCATGTAGATAGTGCATCCTATATGTGAAGTCAGCCCTTCTGAGCCTTCCCTTCTTTGAACCAAAGATTCTCTGTGTATTTTCCACCCATTACTTTTCTCAAATATATTGTGTTTAATTTAGGTCCGTGTATTTACATTCTAGACAAATGGAAATTTACTGTAACAACAATCTGTTTGAAAAGCCTTTGCAGATTTGGAGTATCTTACTCTTCCATTATAAAGGAGAAATTTTCCATCTTTATTACCAAAGATAAACATGATTTTATTGGTCATTGACCATTCTATTGTCCATAATAGAAGAGCATCATTTAGAATGACCTGGAATTGAGGAAAATGAAGTAGAAAATTGTCAGGAAGGTTTCAGAAGTATGAATCTGCATGAACATAATAGACTGTGATACTTAATTAGGATTAAAATTCCATGCTTAGGTAGTTAACAGAAATTTCCCCAAGTGAAGTAAGCTCAATGAAAATCAGCAGCATCTGGGAATGAAAATGTTGAATCTCATCTGTCCAGCTGGGCATCAGAAGGAAAAAGTTTCCTTCCTTGGTTCTTGGAACATGGGGCAGTACCAAGAGCTTTGCCAAGACACTGGGGAAGATAGGTGGGACCAATTCGTGCTATGGTTCTTAACCGAGAGGTCCTGTTATCCCAGATGCATGATTCATGGCCAACAAGAACAAAAAATGGATAAGATGAGAGGGAAAAAAATCCCTTAGAAGTTGAAAAACAGAGGAAAACTAGTAGGGGGAACAACATCCAAATGATCATTAAAATGATTAACTATTCCATTAAAAGGTAACTTTGAAGATACACTGACATAAAAGAAGTGGGGCTATTGGGAATACTTTGAAAGTCACCAAGAAAAACTGGATTCAATAAATAGAAAGAGTGGGTGATTGTCCTGTTTGCTTGGTATTACAATTGAATGGTTTCCAGTTTCATACATATATGGGCATTTCTCCTCAATTAAATTTTTAGCTCTTTTGGAAGAATGGTTGTGTCTTATTATTTCTTTGGATAGTACTCAATTAATGAAAATACTTGAAAAATAGTCAATTATTGAACTGAATGAAATTGCCTGTTGACTGGCTGAATAACAAATGAAGACATTGTTGTTCTAATTAGAATACAGGTCCTTGGAAGAAAGCTAGACTGAGTCTGAAGAAACCATGGGTTCCTGATTCTTCCTTCCCTCCTTCTTAAATGACCCACTGCTCTGGGTTTTTCCAAGTATGGCCCGAGGATTGATGTATTAGGGTTGTCTGGGGATACTTGTTAAAAATGAAGAATCCTACATCCTACTGTCCAAGACCCACTGAGTCAGAATCTGAGAAATAGAGGTACTTATGATTTTCTAAAATGGAGGTATAATTTACATACAATCAAGTGCTTATCTTTTAAGTACACTTTTCAATGGGATTTGACAGATGTATACTCCCCATGTAAATACCACCCCAACCAAGACTTCTATGACCTCAGAAAGTTTCCCTAGGCCCGTTTTCAGTTAATTACTCCCCCTCTCCAGAAGCAATCACTATTCTCATTTCAATGTACTCAAAAGATTACCACCTGTACTCTTTTGGGTCAGGCTTCTTCCCTCAACACGTTTTTGAGATTCACCCATGTTGTTACATGCATCAGTAGTTAGTTCCTTTTTATTGCTAAATAATATTCCGTTGTAGGAATGTGTTATAATTTGTTTATACATTCACCTGGACATTTGAGTTGTGTATTCATTTCCTATGCTGTGTAACAGATTACTACAAATGCAGCAGTTAAAAACAACACACACTGATGATCTCACAATTTCCATGGTTCCAGAGTCCTGTCATGGCTTACTTAGCTGGGTCCTGTGCTCAGTCTCATGAAACCGCAACGATGGTATTGGCCAAACTGCATTACTCTCTGGAGCTTGGGGTCCTCTTCCCAACTCACATGGCTGTTAGCAGAATTCTGATTCCTGTGGTTGTAGGACTGGGGATGCCAGCTTCTTACTGGCTGTCAGCTGGAGCCTGGCTCCCTGCTGCTACTCTCTGCCATGTGGCGCTCTCCGTAGGCAGTTTACAGCAGGGCTGTCTGCTCCTTCACGGCCAGCAGGAGAATCTTCCTCTTCAGTCTGCTAATGCAGACCCTTATAAAATATAAGAATAAATAATGTAGAAACCAAAGGAGTGACATCTTGTCACCTTTGCCATATTAGAAGCAAGTCACAAATTTCACCCAGATTCGAGGAAAAGGGATTAATACAAGGCTGTGGATTATTGAGGCCACTTAGAGTATGTCCACTGAAGTTGTTTCTAGTTTTTAGCTATTACGAATATTAGTGCACAAGTTTTTATGTGGACGTATGCTTTTGCTTCTCTTGGGCAAATACCTAGGAGGGGAATTGCTGGATTGCAGTGCAGGCAGATATTTAATCTTATAAGAAAATGCCAAGCAGCTCTTCAAAATGGTTGTAGTTTTACACACCTATCAGCAATGTCGTGAGAGTTCCAGCAGCACCCCCCCTTTCTTTTTACTAATATTTGCTATTGTCTGGGTGTGTCATTTGACCCACTCTCTACTGGATGTCAAGTCTGCATTTTTAATAAGCTCTGTGGGTGATTCTTACACATATTCAACCACGGCTCTAGATGTGAGTCAGAGAGCACCTGCCGAGGACTACTCATTACAGGTCCCAAGGAAGTCAGTCCCCAAACCTGACTGATCACCTGGATCACAGGGAGCATTTGCTGAAAATGGGTTCCCGGCCCTCCTCCGGGCCTCCTGAATCACCATCTCCAGGAGTATAATTTGGGAATCTGTATTTTCCAAAAAACTTCTAGGTGATGCTTAGACCTGCTGGGGTTGAAAACCACTTCCTTCACTGCTTCCAGACCTCCAATTATCTTTGGTGTGCTACCCGCACAGAGAAAACGTCTTTGAAGCGGATCTAGGACTCTGAGATGGCACCACAACATTCTCTGCTTCATTAATAAACTCTGCAAGCACATTCACGTGCTCATGGGTTTCCTCTGTATCTTCTTGCGTTCATGACACAGCTGCCTGGGAGAAAAGAACTTGGGGAATTGGAGCTCCAATGTTTGGCTTGACTAACAAGACTTATTTATTATTAGAGGAAGTTTTCACTCCCACTATAACTCCATAATCTCAAGGTACGACCCCCTTCCATTTTCAGGAGGACATTGAGTTTCTTTAAGAAGCAAATGTTTGAAAAATACTTGCTGAGCACATGCTATGTGGCAAGCGCAGTGATGAGCTGGTGAGCTCCGGACATTCACCAGAGGAGAGACAGACCACTAAACCAGCAATGGCAATCCTGAGACGGAAGGTGCAGAGCTCTCTGGGAGCACAAAACAGGAGCACCCAACCTGAGGAAGGAGTGACAAAGACTCCTCTGGGCTTCTTATTCTCTAACCATCATTTTTAAAAAACCATGTTCATATGAAAAAATGCAACTGAATTCCTCTCTCCCTCATCAGCAGTCTTTCCCCTCAGGCCCGACCCAAGTGGTCATCTGTCAGGGATGAGTGCATGGAGAAGGACCGCCAGACAACCACAGGCCCCCAGAGTTGAGAGAGCTGGACGGAGGGACAGAGGACAGACGCATGTGGCCAGCGGCGCACTCGAATGTGGGTAGTGAGCCCGTGACAAGATGTAGACCAGGAGTTAGGAGATCCTAGCTATGCTGCTAGCTAACGTCTCTGAGATTCACATACCTTTGCTTCTTACACAGAAAAAAAGATAATTAAATGGTGTCTCAACAACCTGTATATAGAAGGTGTCTGAAGAGTCTGGGCGTATAGGATAAACCTATTTTTAAACAGGGTACCTACTCCGATGTTTATAGCAGCAATGTCCACAATAGCCAAACTGTGGAAAGAGCCAAGATGTCCATCAACAGATGAATGGATAAAGAAGATGTGGTATATATATACAATGGAATATTATGCAGCCATC
>NW_022590684.1:0-10932 GCF_004348235.1 Phoca vitulina
GTCCTTTCTAACTTTGACTCAACATCGGAAAAGTATTTTTTTTTTTTAAACTGATGAATAGCATGATATGAAAAATGACTTTTTACAAGTTTATTTATTTAGTAACCTCTAGGCCCAGTGTGAGGCTCGGCCCCCACCCCTCCCACCGAGCCAACCCGGCGCCGCTAAGGAATAACTTTCAGTGGAACCTTAAGCACCTGGAATCATCACCCTGAGCAAGGCCCAAAGACAGCTCTCCAACAGAAGAAAATAGTCAAGGCTTAGAGGACAGACAGAGGGCCAACCCCCTTAATATGTAAAGTACAGATACAGGCCCAACCAATTCACCTAGCCAGAAAAGGGCCGAAGTCCGTGAACAGAGAGAGTTCAGAGGGAGAACAAACGTGGCGCTCACACACAGGAGAAGACACTCGGCCTGATTAGAGAAGTACACAGCAAAACTGCGCTGAGGTACCCTTTCCACCACCTCTAAGAAATGGCCCTCTCCCCCGCCACCTCCCGATCTGCCCGCCCCCCCTCGCCCAGAAGCAATCCCACTCGGCCGCCGCGCGGAGCTGCCGGCGAGCCTGGGGAAGGAGGGGCCGCCTGAGAAGGTCCGCCGCGCTCTCGCAGTCGCTGTCCCCGATCCGCCGAAATTCAAGGCACTCTCGCGGCGAGGGTGGCCGGGACCACCCCGCTGCCGAGGGCACAGGGAGCACAGGACCGGCCTCCGCAGAGCGCAGTGTGCAGGCACTGGGGTCCGTGCGTGTCGATCAGAGCGAGTCTCGCCGAGGAAACGGGAATTGTTCCGTTCCACGAATGTCCTCTGGGACATCCCGTTCTCGGGACGGACCCGGCCGGGGCCCCGGACTCTGGGGCGGAAGACTGCCCGAAGGACACGGACGCGAGCGGAGAAGTGCCGAGCAGGGAGGGCGCGCCGGGCACTGGCTGAGCGTGTGGGAGGCAAGATCCCATCCACCGAACCGCTTGTTGAGTGTGCGGTACGTGCTGGGGGCGGGGGGAGACGGGAGAGGGCAAAGTGACCAAAACGAAGGTCTCGCCTTCACGGGCTCCCGGGAGCCCCGGGAGCTGCAGCCGTGTCAGCCGTCCCTGGTGCCGAGCCTCGGCGCGGGATGTGTGCGCGGCGGCAGGTGGGCGGCCCGCTGGGTTTGGGCCCGTGGCGCGCGGGGGCGGTCGGGAGGGTGGAGTCGGGCGGCGGCAGCCGCGCCCCCTCGGGGAGCTAAAGGCGGGGCATGCAGATTTGGAGTGGCTGTTGGGCGCGGGCCGGCCGGGGCAACCAGGGATACTCGGGGTCTCTCGTTCCGAGGGAAGAGAAGGAACCGTCTGCACAAACGTCTAGTGATACGGATGGAACTGTCGACGACGCAAAGGAAATGAGGCCAGGAGTGAGGGCTGGGTTCTCACCGTGAGTTGAATATGGATGATGGGAGGCCGGTGCCCAGGCGGCGGGGGCGCTAGGCTTCGTTTCTCGGTCTTTGGGCTGAAGTTAGGTGTAGTATCTGTTTTTTCGGGTTTGAGATCTAATGTGTTCGCCGGGGACAGTGGTGTTAAGTGGGGGTTTTTGGAGATGGGTTATAGAGCTTACTCTGTCCGCTTCGCGTATCGGTCTGCTGTTGTGGTATATTCCGGGAGCGGTACTTCTTCCCTAATTTAACACCAAGGTGAGGGAGTAGGTTTGGGTGTTCTCTCTACGCATTTTGCTATTACAGTGTTTTGTACGGTTTGGTTCTTTGGACGATCTTGTTTTTGCTTTGGGGTCCCTTGGAAACTCTCCCATGGAGGACACACGTTCCTGCTTCATTATGTGGCGTCCGCTTGTTTTTTTTTTCCCCCCCTTCTGCGCTTGGGCCTTGGTTTCCACGGTGTTGTCCCTTACAGCACCCCACTTCGCTATGTCACCCACCCATTGCCTTTCTTTGTGGTTGCGTTTCCTTGCTCCTGTCATCCGTCCAGCTGCAGGTCATTCCCTCGAACGTTTAGCTCCCGGCTGTCTCCCTTTGCAACACACTCGTGTCATTCCGGCTCTCTTTCACACACACTCGTGTCATTCCCGCTGATCTCAACAGCCTCACTGCTGATCCTTCCGAACCCCTTCCTCTCAGTTCTCCGACCTCCGCTACCCTTACCTAAAACACTCACTCCCCCGGTCCGACCCTAGAGCTTGTCATTACCAATTGCTCTAACCCCTTCCACATGCAGTCTTACACTGGCCAATCACCTTCTTCCACCCCCCCCCCCCCCCGCCCTTTGGTACCACCTACCACTTTTCACTGTCCCTTCACCCCCACCCTACCCCCAAGCCACCAATGTCCTCCCATCCTTATTATTATTTTTTTTTTCTGTAGCCGCTTAAGTATTCAGTTTATTTGGATAGTATACTTGAACATATTAAAAGTTACAAAGCCTAAAATAAGCAACAAGTCAATAAAATCACAACTCAAGAATTCTTTTTCACATGGTATCACTGACTATGAAATGCAAAAAGACTATAAATGTTTTACGTGGAATGATCTCTAACCTAATAAATTACACTAGTGTGACCAAAACAAATGATCGCAGACTGTGGAAGACAATAGAACATGAGCTGTTCTCCAGGACTGCTTTTTCAAAGCTTGAAAGATTAACTGACCCATCATTTTAGGGGGAAGAAGAGAAGTATGGATTACGAGGCTCTACATGTAGATTTTAAAAATTCTAATTAGAATATCTTAGACTATTTTAGATGTTTACTTGACATTGGAAATGTAGTCGACTATCAAAGTATTTCTCTTCATCACAAAAATTCCATGTATTAAGGATTTACACAATCCGGGGGGGGGGGGGCCCTAGAAACATTTTTGTTGCCTGAGCAAGTAATTTTCTAAAAAGGCTCTCCAAAATCTTGACTAGAGGTGTCATACTCTGCAATGAAATGCTTGAGTTCTTCAAGACACCGCTCACCTATTTCATGTAAATTCTGTCTCAGTGCAAACTGTACAGACTTTTCTAATGAAGGATCTTTTTCCATCAGCATTTTCACAACCCTCCCGAAAGTTCCACAGTCTTGTCGGTAAACCTGTTCCATCTCTTTGGTTTTTGATGCTATTGCTTTGGAGCGACTGCTTAGTTGACTGTCTTCAAATAATTCTATGCCATCTGTTGCATTTGACTCAGGTTCCTCTGGCTGCTCGATCAACAACGGTGCTGTGGATCCTGCCTCATACTCAATCTCAGGTAAGTTACTCTCATCTGCCTTCTCTAGCTTCTCAGCAGCCCGCTTGCCTGCAGCCTCGGCAAGTTCCTTTTCAGTTAGCCTACTGGGTTCGTCTAACACCTTTGATATGTCCTCCCATCCTTATCGACCGAGATTCATTTCCCTGCACGTACCGTCAGTCAGCTCCCTTGCCACGACCTTGGTGCCACCCCTGCCACTGAACGTAGCCGGCAGAAAGCATACCACCAGGCTCACGTGGCTCCCCTTAGCGCCCGGTATGCCGGGGAAAACTAGACATCGTCCACGTTTGCTACCGGGCACCCAAGAGGCCCTTCCACGAGAGGTAAAAATAAAGCATAGTGGGCAACGGCTTTATTAAAAATTGCCGTACGAATTTAAACATAGCACACCTACGTTGTAAATTACTTCATACTTTCCAGGTTCTGAAGGTCTGAATACCTGAATCTTGCGACATGCTCCAAATGCCAGGAACTGCTCGTTGGCTTGTCCTACCCGGCCTGCGGGATACTGCCTCCGGACCTCAAATCCATCCCCGACAGGTTCGGCCTCACCACGACTTCTGGTCCTTCTTGCACTTGCATTGTCAAAAGGTAACAGCTGAAGAAATTTTTTGTGACCCTCGTTGAACTGCAAATTCTGGAGTTGGAGAAAATTCATCTAGGATATTGTCATTTTCAGACATGTGGTGGGAGATGTCCCTCATGTAATCCCATTCACCGTCCTCATTAGAGACCAGTCCTTTGCTTTCATCTTCTGATTCCTCTGCCGGTACTGTCATGATCGGTCTTGCGGAAATGGGCGCCTCTGGCCGTGTTCTTCTCTTTGTCATCGGGGGTGGAAAGATGAACATTTCCCAGTTCTCGCTTGCAGTCAACAAAAGCAAAATCGAGCCTTCGGAGATGGTGTCTCCCACCTGCTTGTCTACCTTCGGGAAAGGGGAATGCGTACTTTGTTACCGCAACAAGGCAAGGAGAAAACGGAAGGATGGTGGGTGCCACGGCGACGACTTGTTCCGCGACCGCTGCATCACCCCTCTAAGGGATTCCTTCATTCCCCCATTTTCCTGATCCTTGTAGACTTTTTCGTCCTAGCTACGGATGGAGGCGTAAGTGCAGGCAGGCCGAAATATGCCTAGGAGGACGACATAGCAAATCGTGTCGAGATACAGGGAAAGTTAGATCGCGAAGACGCCGTGATGTGTCTTCGGTTTTGAGAGAGAGGAAAGCGGCGGCAGGAGCCGGCCCGCCACTCACAGCTAGCCGTGGTGGTCTCCGGTTGGACATACACAGTTTCGCCCGGCAGTGGCAACCTTAAAAATAAAATAGCCAGTTATTTTACTAGCAAAATGAGTCTGTTCGGGGATGGCAGAGGCATTGCAGTTGGGGACGGACATGCAAGCTAGGGGGGAGCCTACAGGCAAGTCCGAAGAGGCAAAGGGAAGGTCAGCTTTTTTTTTTTTTTTTTTTTACTTTTTTTATTTTTTGGAAGGTCAGCTTCTTTTAGGTTTTAGGAGGACATTGGGGAGGCTTGCTTTGAACAAAAGTTCACTGGAGAAGAACAAGAGCTTGAGGTTGTGGCAGTTTCCCATTAAAGTGCAAGCGGTGGTTAGTGCCTGGTTGCTGGGGCAAGGAGGGCTCTATCCTCCTTTTTCTTACAGGCAGGAGCTGAACCACCTATGTGAAAAGGTTCCCCCTTGTCAGAATAATTTTTGTTTTCCTTCTTCCTGCTGGTTAGGCAGGCCGCAAGGAGTGGTACGTGCTTGAGAGCTCCCCTTTCAGGGCTTCCTGGCTCCATTTTAAGTGAGATTTCCTTTATTTATTTTCAACGTCAACATCAGAAAAGGCCGCTCTGGGACCGCGACGAATCAAGACAGAAGAAGTGAGACCACTCCGTGGTCACGTCGGAACGGAGACAAAAAAAGAAGAATGTTGTCCGAACAAGAAAATGCACCAAACACCCCCCCTTATCCTGGCTAATACGAGTAACTGCTACTCCTTTACCAGTTTGCAGCTTTGGCCTCACTCTGTTTTTCCTTTCTTCTGGGTAAGATTTATTCAGCTACCCAATCACTGAATTACCCTGACTTCCCGAAGGCATCTGTAGGGCGGGGGAGATCTTTTTCCTTCTCCCCTTCGAGGTTCTTGGGGTGGGGGTGGGGGGATGGCTGGGGCTTTGTCACAAAAGACAGATGAACAAGAGGAAAACAAACGGAAGTTTATTAGTGTGTATATCTCATATATACATGGGAGAAACTTAGGGATGAGTAACTCAATGGGGTGGCTAGAACTTGGGCTTATATAGCTCCTTAACACAGAAGGAACAGGAAAAAGAAAAAGAAGAAAGAAAAAAAAAAAACAACAATAAATTTTCAGGAAGTGACAAGACGAAGTAAAAGGGCTTTGAGTTTCTAGGGTGGCAAACTGTAGGAAGTTAAATATAGGGGGGAATAGTAGAAGATAAGGGCCGTCCAGTAAAGTTTGTTACGTAGAGTCCTCTGGTGCCAGTCTCTGGGCCGATAAGGATCTGGGTTGTCAGTGATCGACTTCTGTACACATTTCTGTCCTGCTTTGAGGCAAATCGGAAGAGGGCAGAGTTCTTCCTTCTGTCTGTTTCAGCTCAAAATAATCTTTCTGCCAAAGTGGCATATTGGGGGGTGGCGGGTGGGGGGTGGGTTAGCAAATGCTGCTACCCTTCACACCCCATTCAAAGGAAGGCCTCGCTTGCTTAAACTGTCCCGCAAGCCCACATCCTATACGTAATAAGCCATTCCCGACACCCTCGCCCCGAAGCGCGTCCCCTCTCACTTTTGCAACTAGGATGACCCAATTCGTCTCATCCCGGGCGTGTTCCTGGTGGTCTTTGGCTGGATGGTGTCGGCAAGTTGTTAAGAGGCTCCACCGAAGGACCCCTCTGGTAACCGCAATATGGAATGAGTTTTGGGCGCCTGGGTGGCTCAGTTGGTTAAGCGACTGCCTTCGGCTCAGGTCATGATCCTGGAGTCCCTGGATCGAGTCCCACATCGGGCTCCCTGCTCGGCAGGGAGTCTGCTTCTCCCTCTGACCCTCCCCCCTCTCATGTGTTCTCTCTCATTCTCTCTCTCTCAAATAAATAAATAAAATCTTTAAAAAAAAAAAAAAAGGAATGAGTTTTGTTCTGTTTAAGAGGCAAAGTTTTCTCTTTTTTTCATTACATACATCTGAAGGGTCTCATGACTAAGGTCTTATTAGCTGATAATAAATGACCTTTTCCCAACAATAGCTAGCCCCTTCAAGGTCCTGGAAACCTTGCTTCCAAAATTCCTTAGCGACTTGGGCTATCCCTAACCCTTCCCAGCTGGAAAGTATATAATGGGCCACTCCTCATGACCCCAGTGCAGCTCTTTCTGCCCACGGGCCCTGTCCCCGTGCTTTCATGAGACCGCCTTTTTGCACCGGAGACGTCTCAGGAATTCTTTCTTGTCCATTGGCTTCGAACCCTAACGTTCTTTCCTACATCATAGGGCGCCCAGACGTGGGGCTTTGGGTCCAGAGTCTCATCCGGACTCAGCCTCGGTGCAAACTTGGCGAGTGCTTTCTCTTCTCTTCCTTTACTCTCATTTTCGGGGCTCTTCAAGGAGCACGCTCTTCTTCCTGGAACACTTTCACGCCGATTGCTCAGGCTGCAATCCTCTAGCCCGTGGCTACTCTACAGGGAGGAGAAAGCCTGCCTTTTGGCTGGAAGTTAGTAGTACCCTGGCCGGGATGGTAACAAGACGCAGAAACTTGATGCCCTCTCTCATTCCTGTCCTTACACAAAGTTGTCTGTCTTGGGCACGGGACAGCCACCTAAGCCACCAGGACGGCTGCCAATCTTAAGCCTCCCGTGTGAGGTGTCCTCCTGATTGAGCTAATGGGATCCCCTTCACATCCCTGGTCTAGCCGCTTCTGGCCGCGGGACCTCCAGTGGGAGCCGGCAGAAACCAGTACCCGATGGAATTAAAACCCAACCGGGGACCGTTTCCTAGGGAAGTTCGCTGTAAGGACTACATGTGTTGGAATGTCGCTTGGATCATGGTGGATTTCTGTCTTTACTGTTTTCCATCAACGTCCTCTACTAAGCACTTAAGCTACAAAATTTGGTAATTTCCCCTTGTAAAACTTTTCTAGTGTTCTCCATGGGTTAAAAACAGCAAGTTCTTTAAGGCAAGGTAAAATAAGGCACGACCTTCAAGGCGAGGTAAAATAAGGCGTGACCTTCACGGCACGACCTCCAAGGCACGGTATTTCGGTCCACGCGCCAGCCACCTGTCTGTAGCCTAGGACGCAATGGGGAAGCTGGGGGGTGGGGAGGGGCGGGGAGGGGGACGCTAGCATCCCTCCTACAGGGGCCTTTATCGGTGGCGGTGGTCACAGCGATTTCGTTCAGGGGACGCCTCGGGTCGCTTTGACACCAGGAACCTCTGACTTATCCTGCGTGGGACGCCAGGGGGGGGGGGGGGGGGGGGGGGGGGATTTTCTAGGTAATGGACCTTCTCTTTTCTTCAGTTCCCAAGGACTCTCCCTTGGGGTGACTTTTAACCCACTGGAAACAATTCGGATTGCAAAACGTAGGAAAGGACTGAGCTCCTGTGACACCGCATGGCCTCAGTGGGATCTATCAGTTAGATCTCTTCTGCAGGAAACAGGGCAAATGGACCTAGGTTACCTTCATTGCTCTACACCAAGACCCCGACCTAAGGGCCTCTTGCAGAATGTGTTTGCCTGAGGGGGGCGGCTAGTAAACTCCCTCCTGACATATTGGACGATAATTATCTAAATAGGCCCCCTCCGAATAAACCCAGGTTGCTGGAAGAAACATAGGCCCTCCCTAGCAAAGGGGACTCTGACTCTCTCTCTCTCTCTCTCTCTCCCTCTCTCTGTCACTGTTCCTCCTCCTAATAGATGTAGGGGCTTCTTCCTCACTCATTTCCCGGGTTAATGGCTATAACTGGAGCCAACTGTGGTTAGTCTACCTCGGGACGGGGACTTTAGGGAATGTTCCCAAGCAGCTGCCGAAACTCCCTTTGTTTCAGGGAAATTCCCTGTCCTCTCTGGCCCGGCGCGGACCGCCTGTTCCCCCTTTACTGGCACGAAACCATGGCGTCCGCGCCTCTGTTGGAGCCGATGAGCTCTAAAACCGGGACCGCTTTCTCTGCCTTCTGGCAGCACTTGGCCTCTTCTGTCTCCCCCTCCCGCTTCTGTTTCCGCACCACCTTGGGTGCAGCCTGCACAACAGGCTTCCCTACCATCCTCGGTGGCGCAGGCCCCATGGCTCCTCCCTTCACTGTCAAGGAGCAAGAAGAAAAAAAAAAAAAGAAGAGGGGCGCCTGGGTGGCTCAGTCGTTAAGCGTCTGCTTCCGGCTCAGGTCATGATCCCGGAGTCCTGGGATCGAGCCCGCGTCCGGCTCCCCGCTCAGCGGGAAGCCTGCTTCTCCCTCTCCCGCTCCCCCTGCTTGTGTTCCCTCTCTCGTTATCTCTCTCTCTCTCTCTGTCGAAAAATAAATAAAATCTTAAAAAAATAAAATAAAATAAAATAAACAGCTGGAAAATGGGATTGGTTCCGCAACAGTTGTATAACTCAACTAGCACCTTGACCAATTCTACGTGGCTGGGATGACAAAATCGTTCCCTAAAAGCCAGAGCATACCCCGCTCTGTAGGGTTAACTATGGGCTTGTGGAGATAATGGATGACCCCACTTTATGACTGGATTGGATGATGCACTTGGGGATGCCCTTATCTCTTGACAAGTCTTCTCCCACTTGCCAGTGATTCCTTATAATTAGGATATTGTTAAGGCTAGACCTCAGACAAAAAGGGCTTCTTGATGGTTTCATCTCTCATAGTCATATGTATCCTAGAGGCCACCTCTATTGAGGTACAATTGCAAACAAGGGCTTTAGCCGAGCACATAATAGCCCTCCTGGTTTAAAAAAAAAAAAAAAAGAGCCTCAAAGCTCACTACGGGACGGTCCCTGACTGTAATGATGTCACATCAGGTCCAGAGTGTCTTAGAGACCAAAGGCCACCAACGGACGATGGGAGGCCGACTTATTAAGTACCGGGTTATGCTTATAGATATGCCTGAAATATTACTCGAAACCTGTCAGACTTCGAACCCAGCTACCCTTATACCCGGACCCGAGCATCGTACTTCTATAGAGCATAACTGTTCAGAGGTTATTGATCTCGTTCATTCTAGCCAACCAGATTTAAAAGGCGCCCCTATTGAAAATACAAATGACAGTTGGTTTGCTGATGGCAACAGTTTCATGGAAAAGGGAATAAGAAAAGCTGGGTATGCTGTAGTGCTCACTCGTGCTTGGCAATTATTATTGTTAAAATAATAATAATTATTATTAAAAGTTAATACTTATACTGACTCCACATAGGCTTCCCTAGTCCTACATGTCCATGGAGCAATTTGGAAGAAAAGGGGATTATTATCGAGCCATAAATCAAATATGGGCCTGAAATTATTACTCTTCTTAAGGCTGTACACCTACCTAAGGAAGTAGCTGTAATTCACCTCAAGGACATCGAGGGATAGGACCTTAGAATCTAAAGGAAACAATTCACTAGACCGTGCAGCCAAGCAGGCAGCACAAAATAAACAAATATTAAGTCTTTTATCCGTCTTAACTCCAATAAAGTCCATAAGTCCAGTCCATTCAGACCAAGAAATGCACAGGACTGGCTTGTTAATAATGAAGGAAAAAAAATCTTTTTTTTTTTTTTTTTTTTTAAGACTTTATTTATTTATTTGACGGAGAGAGACACAGCGAGAGAGGGAACGCAAGCAGGGGGAGTGGGAGAGGGAGAGGCAGGCCCCCTGCAGAGCAGGGGGCCCGATGCAGGACTCGATCCCAGGACCCTGGGATCATGACGTGAGCCGAAGGCAGACGCTTAACCGACTGAGCCACCCAGGCGTCCCTCGGTAGAAATCTTTCAACGTAGCTGTCCGCTGGAGAAGATGTTGAAGAAGAAGAGAGGAGAGACGCTGCCAAGAAAAACCTCATCCAGCGGCTTGCGTCTTTCTCGCTCGGGGCTTTCTCCAAGGCAACGAGGCTGGAGCTCTCCGGCTACGCCTACCCGCCTACCCGCGCGTTTCCGTTCCCAGGCGGAGGGCCGGCGGGGAGGGCAGGAAACCAGGAAACGGCGCGCGCGTGTGGGCGGTACATGCAAATTAAAAACGGCTGTTTCTCCCGGGACCGATGGGAGCAAAACAATAAAAAGCGTGCAAGCCCCCCAAAAGTTAATGACCTGACAAACTATGTATGTCTTATGGGTTGCGACGATGACATACCGTCAAGTTTAGGGGAAGAGGGTGGGCTTTCGTTTGAAGGTGATTTTTCTCACCGTGATCTAAACGGTTGTGTGAGAGGCAGGGTGCCGCGGTGCCGGGAGAACCCAGTTATCGCTTCTCGGCCTTTTGGCTAAGATCAAGTGTAGTATCTGTTCTTATCAGTTTAATATCTGATACGTCCTCTATCCGAGGACAATATATTAAATGGATTTTTGGAGCAGGGAGATGGAATAGGAGCTTGCTCCGTCCACTCCACGCATCGACCTGGTATTGCAGTACTTCCAGGAACGGTGCACCCCCTCGGGGGAACGACCGAGGTTTCTAAGATCAGATTGACTTCTATTTTGTTAAGTTTTTGACGGAGTTACGTCAGAGAGCCTCTAAGTGCGTTGACGT
>NW_022590685.1:0-10930 GCF_004348235.1 Phoca vitulina
GTCCTTTCTAACTTTGACTCAACATCGGAAAAGTATTTTTTTTTTTTTAAACTGATGAATAGCATGATATGAAAAATGACTTTTTACAAGTTTATTTATTTAGTAACCTCTAGGCCCAGTGTGAGGCTCGGCCCCCACCCCTCCCACCGAGCCAACCCGGCGCCGCTAAGGAATAACTTTCAGTGGAACCTTAAGCACCTGGAATCATCACCCTGAGCAAGGCCCAAAGACAGCTCTCCAACAGAAGAAAATAGTCAAGGCTTAGAGGACAGACAGAGGGCCAACCCCCTTAATATGTAAAGTACAGATACAGGCCCAACCAATTCACCTAGCCAGAAAAGGGCCGAAGTCCGTGAACAGAGAGAGTTCAGAGGGAGAACAAACGTGGCGCTCACACACAGGAGAAGACACTCGGCCTGATTAGAGAAGTACACAGCAAAACTGCGCTGAGGTACCCTTTCCACCACCTCTAAGAAATGGCCCTCTCCCCCGCCACCTCCCGATCTGCCCGCCCCCCCTCGCCCAGAAGCAATCCCACTCGGCCGCCGCGCGGAGCTGCCGGCGAGCCTGGGGAAGGAGGGGCCGCCTGAGAAGGTCCGCCGCGCTCTCGCAGTCGCTGTCCCCGATCCGCCGAAATTCAAGGCACTCTCGCGGCGAGGGTGGCCGGGACCACCCCGCTGCCGAGGGCACAGGGAGCACAGGACCGGCCTCCGCAGAGCGCAGTGTGCAGGCACTGGGGTCCGTGCGTGTCGATCAGAGCGAGTCTCGCCGAGGAAACGGGAATTGTTCCGTTCCACGAATGTCCTCTGGGACATCCCGTTCTCGGGACGGACCCGGCCGGGGCCCCGGACTCTGGGGCGGAAGACTGCCCGAAGGACACGGACGCGAGCGGAGAAGTGCCGAGCAGGGAGGGCGCGCCGGGCACTGGCTGAGCGTGTGGGAGGCAAGATCCCATCCACCGAACCGCTTGTTGAGTGTGCGGTACGTGCTGGGGGCGGGGGGAGACGGGAGAGGGCAAAGTGACCAAAACGAAGGTCTCGCCTTCACGGGCTCCCGGGAGCCCCGGGAGCTGCAGCCGTGTCAGCCGTCCCTGGTGCCGAGCCTCGGCGCGGGATGTGTGCGCGGCGGCAGGTGGGCGGCCCGCTGGGTTTGGGCCCGTGGCGCGCGGGGGCGGTCGGGAGGGTGGAGTCGGGCGGCGGCAGCCGCGCCCCCTCGGGGAGCTAAAGGCGGGGCATGCAGATTTGGAGTGGCTGTTGGGCGCGGGCCGGCCGGGGCAACCAGGGATACTCGGGGTCTCTCGTTCCGAGGGAAGAGAAGGAACCGTCTGCACAAACGTCTAGTGATACGGATGGAACTGTCGACGACGCAAAGGAAATGAGGCCAGGAGTGAGGGCTGGGTTCTCACCGTGAGTTGAATATGGATGATGGGAGGCCGGTGCCCAGGCGGCGGGGGCGCTAGGCTTCGTTTCTCGGTCTTTGGGCTGAAGTTAGGTGTAGTATCTGTTTTTTCGGGTTTGAGATCTAATGTGTTCGCCGGGGACAGTGGTGTTAAGTGGGGGTTTTTGGAGATGGGTTATAGAGCTTACTCTGTCCGCTTCGCGTATCGGTCTGCTGTTGTGGTATATTCCGGGAGCGGTACTTCTTCCCTAATTTAACACCAAGGTGAGGGAGTAGGTTTGGGTGTTCTCTCTACGCATTTTGCTATTACAGTGTTTTGTACGGTTTGGTTCTTTGGACGATCTTGTTTTTGCTTTGGGGTCCCTTGGAAACTCTCCCATGGAGGACACACGTTCCTGCTTCATTATGTGGCGTCCGCTTGTTTTTTTTTTCCCCCCCTTCTGCGCTTGGGCCTTGGTTTCCACGGTGTTGTCCCTTACAGCACCCCACTTCGCTATGTCACCCACCCATTGCCTTTCTTTGTGGTTGCGTTTCCTTGCTCCTGTCATCCGTCCAGCTGCAGGTCATTCCCTCGAACGTTTAGCTCCCGGCTGTCTCCCTTTGCAACACACTCGTGTCATTCCGGCTCTCTTTCACACACACTCGTGTCATTCCCGCTGATCTCAACAGCCTCACTGCTGATCCTTCCGAACCCCTTCCTCTCAGTTCTCCGACCTCCGCTACCCTTACCTAAAACACTCACTCCCCCGGTCCGACCCTAGAGCTTGTCATTACCAATTGCTCTAACCCCTTCCACATGCAGTCTTACACTGGCCAATCACCTTCTTCCACCCCCCCCCCCCCCCGCCCTTTGGTACCACCTACCACTTTTCACTGTCCCTTCACCCCCACCCTACCCCCAAGCCACCAATGTCCTCCCATCCTTATTATTATTTTTTTTTTCTGTAGCCGCTTAAGTATTCAGTTTATTTGGATAGTATACTTGAACATATTAAAAGTTACAAAGCCTAAAATAAGCAACAAGTCAATAAAATCACAACTCAAGAATTCTTTTTCACATGGTATCACTGACTATGAAATGCAAAAAGACTATAAATGTTTTACGTGGAATGATCTCTAACCTAATAAATTACACTAGTGTGACCAAAACAAATGATCGCAGACTGTGGAAGACAATAGAACATGAGCTGTTCTCCAGGACTGCTTTTTCAAAGCTTGAAAGATTAACTGACCCATCATTTTAGGGGGAAGAAGAGAAGTATGGATTACGAGGCTCTACATGTAGATTTTAAAAATTCTAATTAGAATATCTTAGACTATTTTAGATGTTTACTTGACATTGGAAATGTAGTCGACTATCAAAGTATTTCTCTTCATCACAAAAATTCCATGTATTAAGGATTTACACAATCCGGGGGGGGGGGGGCCCTAGAAACATTTTTGTTGCCTGAGCAAGTAATTTTCTAAAAAGGCTCTCCAAAATCTTGACTAGAGGTGTCATACTCTGCAATGAAATGCTTGAGTTCTTCAAGACACCGCTCACCTATTTCATGTAAATTCTGTCTCAGTGCAAACTGTACAGACTTTTCTAATGAAGGATCTTTTTCCATCAGCATTTTCACAACCCTCCCGAAAGTTCCACAGTCTTGTCGGTAAACCTGTTCCATCTCTTTGGTTTTTGATGCTATTGCTTTGGAGCGACTGCTTAGTTGACTGTCTTCAAATAATTCTATGCCATCTGTTGCATTTGACTCAGGTTCCTCTGGCTGCTCGATCAACAACGGTGCTGTGGATCCTGCCTCATACTCAATCTCAGGTAAGTTACTCTCATCTGCCTTCTCTAGCTTCTCAGCAGCCCGCTTGCCTGCAGCCTCGGCAAGTTCCTTTTCAGTTAGCCTACTGGGTTCGTCTAACACCTTTGATATGTCCTCCCATCCTTATCGACCGAGATTCATTTCCCTGCACGTACCGTCAGTCAGCTCCCTTGCCACGACCTTGGTGCCACCCCTGCCACTGAACGTAGCCGGCAGAAAGCATACCACCAGGCTCACGTGGCTCCCCTTAGCGCCCGGTATGCCGGGGAAAACTAGACATCGTCCACGTTTGCTACCGGGCACCCAAGAGGCCCTTCCACGAGAGGTAAAAATAAAGCATAGTGGGCAACGGCTTTATTAAAAATTGCCGTACGAATTTAAACATAGCACACCTACGTTGTAAATTACTTCATACTTTCCAGGTTCTGAAGGTCTGAATACCTGAATCTTGCGACATGCTCCAAATGCCAGGAACTGCTCGTTGGCTTGTCCTACCCGGCCTGCGGGATACTGCCTCCGGACCTCAAATCCATCCCCGACAGGTTCGGCCTCACCACGACTTCTGGTCCTTCTTGCACTTGCATTGTCAAAAGGTAACAGCTGAAGAAATTTTTTGTGACCCTCGTTGAACTGCAAATTCTGGAGTTGGAGAAAATTCATCTAGGATATTGTCATTTTCAGACATGTGGTGGGAGATGTCCCTCATGTAATCCCATTCACCGTCCTCATTAGAGACCAGTCCTTTGCTTTCATCTTCTGATTCCTCTGCCGGTACTGTCATGATCGGTCTTGCGGAAATGGGCGCCTCTGGCCGTGTTCTTCTCTTTGTCATCGGGGGTGGAAAGATGAACATTTCCCAGTTCTCGCTTGCAGTCAACAAAAGCAAAATCGAGCCTTCGGAGATGGTGTCTCCCACCTGCTTGTCTACCTTCGGGAAAGGGGAATGCGTACTTTGTTACCGCAACAAGGCAAGGAGAAAACGGAAGGATGGTGGGTGCCACGGCGACGACTTGTTCCGCGACCGCTGCATCACCCCTCTAAGGGATTCCTTCATTCCCCCATTTTCCTGATCCTTGTAGACTTTTTCGTCCTAGCTACGGATGGAGGCGTAAGTGCAGGCAGGCCGAAATATGCCTAGGAGGACGACATAGCAAATCGTGTCGAGATACAGGGAAAGTTAGATCGCGAAGACGCCGTGATGTGTCTTCGGTTTTGAGAGAGAGGAAAGCGGCGGCAGGAGCCGGCCCGCCACTCACAGCTAGCCGTGGTGGTCTCCGGTTGGACATACACAGTTTCGCCCGGCAGTGGCAACCTTAAAAATAAAATAGCCAGTTATTTTACTAGCAAAATGAGTCTGTTCGGGGATGGCAGAGGCATTGCAGTTGGGGACGGACATGCAAGCTAGGGGGGAGCCTACAGGCAAGTCCGAAGAGGCAAAGGGAAGGTCAGCTTTTTTTTTTTTTTTTTTTTACTTTTTTTATTTTTTGGAAGGTCAGCTTCTTTTAGGTTTTAGGAGGACATTGGGGAGGCTTGCTTTGAACAAAAGTTCACTGGAGAAGAACAAGAGCTTGAGGTTGTGGCAGTTTCCCATTAAAGTGCAAGCGGTGGTTAGTGCCTGGTTGCTGGGGCAAGGAGGGCTCTATCCTCCTTTTTCTTACAGGCAGGAGCTGAACCACCTATGTGAAAAGGTTCCCCCTTGTCAGAATAATTTTTGTTTTCCTTCTTCCTGCTGGTTAGGCAGGCCGCAAGGAGTGGTACGTGCTTGAGAGCTCCCCTTTCAGGGCTTCCTGGCTCCATTTTAAGTGAGATTTCCTTTATTTATTTTCAACGTCAACATCAGAAAAGGCCGCTCTGGGACCGCGACGAATCAAGACAGAAGAAGTGAGACCACTCCGTGGTCACGTCGGAACGGAGACAAAAAAAGAAGAATGTTGTCCGAACAAGAAAATGCACCAAACACCCCCCCTTATCCTGGCTAATACGAGTAACTGCTACTCCTTTACCAGTTTGCAGCTTTGGCCTCACTCTGTTTTTCCTTTCTTCTGGGTAAGATTTATTCAGCTACCCAATCACTGAATTACCCTGACTTCCCGAAGGCATCTGTAGGGCGGGGGAGATCTTTTTCCTTCTCCCCTTCGAGGTTCTTGGGGTGGGGGTGGGGGGATGGCTGGGGCTTTGTCACAAAAGACAGATGAACAAGAGGAAAACAAACGGAAGTTTATTAGTGTGTATATCTCATATATACATGGGAGAAACTTAGGGATGAGTAACTCAATGGGGTGGCTAGAACTTGGGCTTATATAGCTCCTTAACACAGAAGGAACAGGAAAAAGAAAAAGAAGAAAGAAAAAAAAAAAACAACAATAAATTTTCAGGAAGTGACAAGACGAAGTAAAAGGGCTTTGAGTTTCTAGGGTGGCAAACTGTAGGAAGTTAAATATAGGGGGGAATAGTAGAAGATAAGGGCCGTCCAGTAAAGTTTGTTACGTAGAGTCCTCTGGTGCCAGTCTCTGGGCCGATAAGGATCTGGGTTGTCAGTGATCGACTTCTGTACACATTTCTGTCCTGCTTTGAGGCAAATCGGAAGAGGGCAGAGTTCTTCCTTCTGTCTGTTTCAGCTCAAAATAATCTTTCTGCCAAAGTGGCATATTGGGGGGTGGCGGGTGGGGGGTGGGTTAGCAAATGCTGCTACCCTTCACACCCCATTCAAAGGAAGGCCTCGCTTGCTTAAACTGTCCCGCAAGCCCACATCCTATACGTAATAAGCCATTCCCGACACCCTCGCCCCGAAGCGCGTCCCCTCTCACTTTTGCAACTAGGATGACCCAATTCGTCTCATCCCGGGCGTGTTCCTGGTGGTCTTTGGCTGGATGGTGTCGGCAAGTTGTTAAGAGGCTCCACCGAAGGACCCCTCTGGTAACCGCAATATGGAATGAGTTTTGGGCGCCTGGGTGGCTCAGTTGGTTAAGCGACTGCCTTCGGCTCAGGTCATGATCCTGGAGTCCCTGGATCGAGTCCCACATCGGGCTCCCTGCTCGGCAGGGAGTCTGCTTCTCCCTCTGACCCTCCCCCCTCTCATGTGTTCTCTCTCATTCTCTCTCTCTCAAATAAATAAATAAAATCTTTAAAAAAAAAAAAAAAGGAATGAGTTTTGTTCTGTTTAAGAGGCAAAGTTTTCTCTTTTTTTCATTACATACATCTGAAGGGTCTCATGACTAAGGTCTTATTAGCTGATAATAAATGACCTTTTCCCAACAATAGCTAGCCCCTTCAAGGTCCTGGAAACCTTGCTTCCAAAATTCCTTAGCGACTTGGGCTATCCCTAACCCTTCCCAGCTGGAAAGTATATAATGGGCCACTCCTCATGACCCCAGTGCAGCTCTTTCTGCCCACGGGCCCTGTCCCCGTGCTTTCATGAGACCGCCTTTTTGCACCGGAGACGTCTCAGGAATTCTTTCTTGTCCATTGGCTTCGAACCCTAACGTTCTTTCCTACATCATAGGGCGCCCAGACGTGGGGCTTTGGGTCCAGAGTCTCATCCGGACTCAGCCTCGGTGCAAACTTGGCGAGTGCTTTCTCTTCTCTTCCTTTACTCTCATTTTCGGGGCTCTTCAAGGAGCACGCTCTTCTTCCTGGAACACTTTCACGCCGATTGCTCAGGCTGCAATCCTCTAGCCCGTGGCTACTCTACAGGGAGGAGAAAGCCTGCCTTTTGGCTGGAAGTTAGTAGTACCCTGGCCGGGATGGTAACAAGACGCAGAAACTTGATGCCCTCTCTCATTCCTGTCCTTACACAAAGTTGTCTGTCTTGGGCACGGGACAGCCACCTAAGCCACCAGGACGGCTGCCAATCTTAAGACTCCCGTGTGAGGTGTCCTCCTGATTGAGCTAATGGGATCCCCTTCACATCCCTGGTCTAGCCGCTTCTGGCCGCGGGACCTCCAGTGGGAGCCGGCAGAAACCAGTACCCGATGGAATTAAAACCCAACCGGGGACCGTTTCCTAGGGAAGTTCGCTGTAAGGACTACATGTGTTGGAATGTCGCTTGGATCATGGTGGATTTCTGTCTTTACTGTTTTCCATCAACGTCCTCTACTAAGCACTTAAGCTACAAAATTTGGTAATTTCCCCTTGTAAAACTTTTCTAGTGTTCTCCATGGGTTAAAAACAGCAAGTTCTTTAAGGCAAGGTAAAATAAGGCACGACCTTCAAGGCGAGGTAAAATAAGGCGTGACCTTCACGGCACGACCTCCAAGGCACGGTATTTCGGTCCACGCGCCAGCCACCTGTCTGTAGCCTAGGACGCAATGGGGAAGCTGGGGGGTGGGGAGGGGCGGGGAGGGGGACGCTAGCATCCCTCCTACAGGGGCCTTTATCGGTGGCGGTGGTCACAGCGATTTCGTTCAGGGGACGCCTCGGGTCGCTTTGACACCAGGAACCTCTGACTTATCCTGCGTGGGACGCCAGGGGGGGGGGGGGGGGGGGGGGGGGGATTTTCTAGGTAATGGACCTTCTCTTTTCTTCAGTTCCCAAGGACTCTCCCTTGGGGTGACTTTTAACCCACTGGAAACAATTCGGATTGCAAAACGTAGGAAAGGACTGAGCTCCTGTGACACCGCATGGCCTCAGTGGGATCTATCAGTTAGATCTCTTCTGCAGGAAACAGGGCAAATGGACCTAGGTTACCTTCATTGCTCTACACCAAGACCCCGACCTAAGGGCCTCTTGCAGAATGTGTTTGCCTGAGGGGGGCGGCTAGTAAACTCCCTCCTGACATATTGGACGATAATTATCTAAATAGGCCCCCTCTGAATAAACCCAGGTTGCTGGAAGAAACATAGGCCCTCCCTAGCAAAGGGGACTCTGACTCTCTCTCTCTCTCTCTCTCCCTCTCTCTGTCACTGTTCCTCCTCCTAATAGATGTAGGGGCTTCTTCCTCACTCATTTCCCGGGTTAATGGCTATAACTGGAGCCAACTGTGGTTAGTCTACCTCGGGACGGGGACTTTAGGGAATGTTCCCAAGCAGCTGCCGAAACTCCCTTTGTTTCAGGGAAATTCCCTGTCCTCTCTGGCCCGGCGCGGACCGCCTGTTCCCCCTTTACTGGCACGAAACCATGGCGTCCGCGCCTCTGTTGGAGCCGATGAGCTCTAAAACCGGGACCGCTTTCTCTGCCTTCTGGCAGCACTTGGCCTCTTCTGTCTCCCCCTCCCGCTTCTGTTTCCGCACCACCTTGGGTGCAGCCTGCACAACAGGCTTCCCTACCATCCTCGGTGGCGCAGGCCCCATGGCTCCTCCCTTCACTGTCAAGGAGCAAGAAGAAAAAAAAAAAAAGAAGAGGGGCGCCTGGGTGGCTCAGTCGTTAAGCGTCTGCTTCCGGCTCAGGTCATGATCCCGGAGTCCTGGGATCGAGCCCGCGTCCGGCTCCCCGCTCAGCGGGAAGCCTGCTTCTCCCTCTCCCGCTCCCCCTGCTTGTGTTCCCTCTCTCGTTATCTCTCTCTCTCTCTCTGTCGAAAAATAAATAAAATCTTAAAAAAATAAAATAAAATAAAATAAACAGCTGGAAAATGGGATTGGTTCCGCAACAGTTGTATAACTCAACTAGCACCTTGACCAATTCTACGTGGCTGGGATGACAAAATCGTTCCCTAAAAGCCAGAGCATACCCCGCTCTGTAGGGTTAACTATGGGCTTGTGGAGATAATGGATGACCCCACTTTATGACTGGATTGGATGATGCACTTGGGGATGCCCTTATCTCTTGACAAGTCTTCTCCCACTTGCCAGTGATTCCTTATAATTAGGATATTGTTAAGGCTAGACCTCAGACAAAAAGGGCTTCTTGATGGTTTCATCTCTCATAGTCATATGTATCCTAGAGGCCACCTCTATTGAGGTACAATTGCAAACAAGGGCTTTAGCCGAGCACATAATAGCCCTCCTGGTTTAAAAAAAAAAAAAAAGAGCCTCAAAGCTCACTACGGGACGGTCCCTGACTGTAATGATGTCACATCAGGTCCAGAGTGTCTTAGAGACCAAAGGCCACCAACGGACGATGGGAGGCCGACTTATTAAGTACCGGGTTATGCTTATAGATATGCCTGAAATATTACTCGAAACCTGTCAGACTTCGAACCCAGCTACCCTTATACCCGGACCCGAGCATCGTACTTCTATAGAGCATAACTGTTCAGAGGTTATTGATCTCGTTCATTCTAGCCAACCAGATTTAAAAGGCGCCCCTATTGAAAATACAAATGACAGTTGGTTTGCTGATGGCAACAGTTTCATGGAAAAGGGAATAAGAAAAGCTGGGTATGCTGTAGTGCTCACTCGTGCTTGGCAATTATTATTGTTAAAATAATAATAATTATTATTAAAAGTTAATACTTATACTGACTCCACATAGGCTTCCCTAGTCCTACATGTCCATGGAGCAATTTGGAAGAAAAGGGGATTATTATCGAGCCATAAATCAAATATGGGCCTGAAATTATTACTCTTCTTAAGGCTGTACACCTACCTAAGGAAGTAGCTGTAATTCACCTCAAGGACATCGAGGGATAGGACCTTAGAATCTAAAGGAAACAATTCACTAGACCGTGCAGCCAAGCAGGCAGCACAAAATAAACAAATATTAAGTCTTTTATCCGTCTTAACTCCAATAAAGTCCATAAGTCCAGTCCATTCAGACCAAGAAATGCACAGGACTGGCTTGTTAATAATGAAGGAAAAAAAATCTTTTTTTTTTTTTTTTTTTTTAAGACTTTATTTATTTATTTGACGGAGAGAGACACAGCGAGAGAGGGAACGCAAGCAGGGGGAGTGGGAGAGGGAGAGGCAGGCCCCCTGCAGAGCAGGGGGCCCGATGCAGGACTCGATCCCAGGACCCTGGGATCATGACGTGAGCCGAAGGCAGACGCTTAACCGACTGAGCCACCCAGGCGTCCCTCGGTAGAAATCTTTCAACGTAGCTGTCCGCTGGAGAAGATGTTGAAGAAGAAGAGAGGAGAGACGCTGCCAAGAAAAACCTCATCCAGCGGCTTGCGTCTTTCTCGCTCGGGGCTTTCTCCAAGGCAACGAGGCTGGAGCTCTCCGGCTACGCCTACCCGCCTACCCGCGCGTTTCCGTTCCCAGGCGGAGGGCCGGCGGGGAGGGCAGGAAACCAGGAAACGGCGCGCGCGTGTGGGCGGTACATGCAAATTAAAAACGGCTGTTTCTCCCGGGACCGATGGGAGCAAAACAATAAAAAGCGTGCAAGCCCCCCAAAAGTTAATGACCTGACAAACTATGTATGTCTTATGGGTTGCGACGATGACATACCGTCAAGTTTAGGGGAAGAGGGTGGGCTTTCGTTTGAAGGTGATTTTTCTCACCGTGATCTAAACGGTTGTGTGAGAGGCAGGGTGCCGCGGTGCCGGGAGAACCCAGTTATCGCTTCTCGGCCTTTTGGCTAAGATCAAGTGTAGTATCTGTTCTTATCAGTTTAATATCTGATACGTCCTCTATCCGAGGACAATATATTAAATGGATTTTTGGAGCAGGGAGATGGAATAGGAGCTTGCTCCGTCCACTCCACGCATCGACCTGGTATTGCAGTACTTCCAGGAACGGTGCACCCCCTCGGGGGAACGACCGAGGTTTCTAAGATCAGATTGACTTCTATTTTGTTAAGTTTTTGACGGAGTTACGTCAGAGAGCCTCTAAGTGCGTTGACGT
>NW_022590686.1:0-10917 GCF_004348235.1 Phoca vitulina
TCTTCTTTATCCATTCATCTGTTGATGGACATCTTGGCTCTTTCCACAGTTTGGCTATTGTGGACATTGCTGCTATAAACATCGGGGTGCTTTTGGATCCCTACTTTTGTATCTTTGGGGTAAATACCCAGTTATGCTGGGTGCTTTACCTATGGCTCTCAGTCACACTGAGTCAGAGGACCCAGACGGGGGAAGGGTCGTTACAAGGCAGCATGACGAACGTCCTAAGTCAAGTGCAGATGAGATGTAATGGGAACGCTAATTTCTGCTGGGATGGGGTAAGCAGTCAAAAGATTTAGGGAGAAGGTCCGTTCAAGTGGGGTCTCAGAAGATAAATAACTATGTTACAGCAGCTGCCCAGCTATATGAGAGTAGACGGAGCTCTTTGACCCTCTGAGCCTCGGGGACCCTACTTCTGAAACGAACACAGTAACTGGTGTGATAATCACTGGTCACCTCTCCAGGCCCTTTTACAGATTGCTTGAGGGTAGGTCAGAAGTGCTTTGGAATGAATGTCCTAGGGGGGACCCTCAGCCAGTTCTTCAGGTGGTCTAACCTAGAGGTGCATGTTCTCCACCAGCCCCTGAGTTCCCGGGGTGCTCACTTTCTCGACCATGCACCCTTCACTGCCTTCCCTCTCCTCCCTGACACACTTTTCCTCCCCTCCTCATGCTTCCTGGGACTACCTCCTAAGGACACCATCTGCCCTAGAATCCTTGTCTCAGGGTCTGCTTCTAGGGGACCCAAACCACGACATCCGGTGGCCTCTGGAGACATGAGGCGGCGCTCCCCGCTGTCTCCCTCCCACACGGCCCCCCTCCCACTCCTTCCCTCTTGCCCCACCATACGGCATCTGCATGCTGGCTTTGGTTACTGATTATGACAAACTCAGCTTCCGGAGCGTAAGACCCATAGACAATAGGAGCCCAGAGAACACCTAGGCTCAGCAAAATGCAGAGAAAGGGTGGATTTTATTTTACAGATTTTTACAGCGTGTGAGGGAGCAATTCTCAAGGGGCTGCCTCCTCATGCCAGCCCATCACCTGTGAGGTCTCCAGCCCCAGGGTTGGAAGTGGCTGCAAGGAGGGCAGGGTACAGGGTGGGGGAGATGGTGGGAGCCAGGTCTGTGGCTCCTCCATCCCTTCCTCCAGTCACTTGGAGCCAGAATAAAAGGAAGGTCTGCACTTCTGGCCCTGCCCTTCCCAGCAACCCTTCCCTCCCAGGCCAGGGTCCCCTCCTGAGAGGGGCATTCAGGAGAAGGGGCCCAGTCTGGGGCTGCCACTCTTCAGCACAGGGAATTGCCTGCTCAGCCACCCATTCAGCCCATCCCATGCAGCCACTTTCCTAGCCAACCATCCCTTGCCCCCGCCTGGTCCCTGCGCCTGGATTTTCGGAATCAGTTAAAACCAGCAAGCAGGCCCTGAGAGTCTCCATGGCGCCCAGCCCCCCAGCCAGGAGCCCTGGCATGCATCATCTTCAGATGAGGAAACAGAGGTTGGACGAGAGGCTGGAGAGGCGCTGGTGGGCAAAATGAGCCCCCAGAAGCAGCATCCCTGGGCTGGGAGGCCGAACCCAGCACCACCTTCCGGCACCTGCTTATTGGAACTGCATTTTTGAGGTAGCAGCAGAACGTGTGGTGTTCCCACCAGCACCAACATCTGGGGCAGGGGCGTGGGCGGGGTAGGGTCTTCATTAAAATGCAGTGACTCCATTGGCACCAAAATAAATGTGACATTTATCCGAACCTGCTAAATCTATTCAGCGCTTGCTTCCTTTGGAAGTGCAGGGTTGGTGCCGTGGGCCTGGAGAGAAAAGGTCTTCGCCTGTGAGAAAGATGGGGTGGCAAGGTGGGAAGGAGGAAGCAGGAAAAGGCAGGCCAAGAGGGGGTGAGCAGCAACACAACTCGCTCTCTCCAATGCCTGGAAATCTGCTGCCAAGGGAAGGGATTGATTCTAAGGCAAGGATCAGTCATGTCGAGGCGGTTATCCGGCAAGGAGTGGGGGTGCTGCACCTGACTTGGAAATAAAACAAGAACCTAAACCAGATTAGCCTAACTTTATGGAGCCCCCAGAATGTTGCCAGCACTTTGAAATACGTTATTTCTCACAATAATCTGGAAGGTTACTTTTCACCCTCACTCTACAGATGGGGAAACCGAGGCACACATCACTCATCTGGTGCGTGGTGGCTCATGACCTGGGCTCCACAAAACCGTGGCAGATGGACAAAGATCTCATTCGCAAGGTTTAGAGACGAGTGCTTGGAAGACAGGAGACTGTGGTTTGAGTCTCGAAGGACCGTTTGGCTTTGCTCCTCCTTGGGCCTCATTTCTCCATTAGCAAAACATAGTCCTTAGGGTCGCCCTGGTTCTGGTCACTTTGCACATGCAAGTATTTGTGTGCTTTTGGTCATCTACCATGGAAAATCCCAAGCCACCATTCCCGGGCCTCTTGCCTGGGCTCAGGTCCCTGGATTGTAATAGAAGCTGATGGTCGGACACTTATCAGATGGAAGCAGCAGAGGGTCAGGGCACACAGGCTTCCTGGGTTCAAATCCTACCTTTGCTGCTTGCCAGCTGTGTGTCCTTGGGCAAGTTACTTAACCTCTCTGAGCCTTTCCAGCTCTATGTCCTTGGGCAAGTTACTTAACCTCTCTGAGCCTTTCCAGCTCTATGTCCTTGGGCAAGTTACTTAACCTCTCTGAGCCTTTACTTGCAAATTATTTTTGTTGTTGTGAGAATGATGAATAATAATTACAGCAAAAATTATTGGGTGATTATCAAGTGTCGGGTGTGGTGTCATGTGCAGGAAGATTACATGGTGATTAAATGCAAAAGTTATTTTCATTCTTCCTATTTTAGAGATAAGAAACCTGAAGCTTAGACGCCATAACAGATGTGATATAGCATGATTCCTGGAGAGCAGTAGAAACTCAAGGGTTTTCTTTTTCTTTCTTTCTTTCTTTTTTTTTTTAAAGATTTTATTTATTTATTTGACAGAGAGAGGCACAGTGAGAGGGGGAACACAAGCAGGGGGAGTAGGAGAGGGAGAAGCAGGCCTCCCGCAGAGCAAGGTTCCCGATGTGGGGCTCGACCCCAGGACCCTGGGATCATGACCTGAGCTGAAAGACTGAGCTACCCAGGCGCCCCAAGGGTTTTCTTTCTTGCTCCTTACTGGTCTATGAGTTGCTAATTCCTAAGGACTCCTCAAACAGGCTGAACCAGGAGAGTAGCCAGGAAATGTGAATAGAGAAAACAAAATATCTCAGGGAGGAAGTTATTTATTTTTCTTTTTAGAGAATGGTACGTTGCCAGACCCAGAGTTAGCTCAAGAGGTTATTCTGGAGGGACTCTTTCTCAGATGCTCCTGGCACCTTTTGGGAACCTCTTTTCCCAAGGCCATTGGAGGACTTAGGTGGGTCGATGAGCCCCCGGTTTACCCAAAGCATAGTTACTTGGTCCCGTGAGCCTTGCTGTGAAGTCATCAGAGAGGCAACCAATTCATGGCGAGGAGTTTGTGATTCCTGTTAGAACCTGAGCCACCCTTGTGTGTGGGCTGCAGGATGCTTGGCACTGTGCCAGATGCCTTTTCTTAGGTGATCTCATTCTCTTCTGAGCAGTGGGCACTCCTATCCCCATTTCTCAGAAGGGAAGACTGAGGCTTGATCATGCCATCAGCCATGGGCTGGGAGGCAAGAATTTAATCGACGACCTGGTCCTCCGCATCCTGCTCTCTTTGTTCTAGGCACAGAAAACTTCCTTTCTTCCTCTGAAGAGTTAACAGTGAGGCAGTTAAAAAGAAGTGCTCAATGCAATTATGGCAGAACAGTTAATACATAATTGCATATTTTTGTAAACAAGTTTAGAGGCTTTTTCAGTGACCTCTCTGTGGCTTTGTGGTTCTGCAAATAAATTCTCTTCCCTTTTACACTCTGATTTTAATTGGGAGCAACGGCTTTGCTACTATTGTTCTCACAGACCCGGCGCTGCTGGGTGTGTGTGTGTGTGTGTGTGTGTGTGTGTGTGTGTACCCGTGTGCCTCTCTGGGACCATGGCAGCCAACAACACTGCAAACTCGTGGCCTGTTTTGCTGAGAGCTCCTGGATGAAGAATCTGGAGTTTCCAGACCCTGAGATGACTATGAAGATCTTCATGGCGATCGTTCATTCATTCATTCCACAAATATTCACTGAGGCCTTTCATGTGCCAGGTTCCCTGGAAAAATAGCCCTGAACGAGGCAGATCCAGTCCCAGAGCAGCCAGGAAACGTTCTCAAACTATATTCAATATTTCAGCGAGCTGCCATGAGGCCACCCAAGTTACCTGAAACACTGAGCTTTGCCCTGGGCAGAAATTATGCCAGTTTGGTGGGGTTACCCTACTGGCCAGAATATTCTGGATGGTTATGACTAGTCAAAATTAGAAATGAATGAGTTATTACTTAAGCCATGTAGGGTGTTGTTAGACAAACTCTTTTTGAAATCGGGGTACCTTGGTAGGGGGCTGCAGTGGGTTCCGTTGTCAGCATAGGGGATCCTGGTTTCCACCACATCCCTCCCCACCTATCTCCCCTCTGCATGCATCCCTGCAGGCCTCTGGAGGGCTCCCCAGATGTCCCTGCTGTTGCTGTTAGCAGTGGGCAGAGAGGGCCCCGGCGGACTTGGCCAAAACTGCCCGGTGTTCAGAGAGCCGTCCCACTGTCAAATTCTATTGCTGCTTCCTGGGCTCCTTCTTCCCTGTCTCCCTGGCCCCATCCTCCCAGGGTGCTGGACCCTGGATCCAGGCCATGCTGGTCACTGCATTCCCTCCTGCACTTGTATTTGGGGCCTTTGCTATGTTGCAAAAGTGATCCTCAGTTGGAAGCTCGGGGGCCTGGGCACCCCTTTTGCAGCCCCTCTCCAGCCAGCCCTCACCATCCTCCTTCTGATAGCCGCGCAGACTCCCCGGGCCTGTGGCAGGGAGAGGCCACTGGAGGAGCAATGTCCTCCCGGCTCTGCCTCTAATCTGCCGACTGCTGAACCAAGCAGAAACCCGCTCCAGGAGACCAGGGATGCAGTGTACTGGGGGGTGCCATCTGGGTGCCGGGCAGGGGAAAGGTTGAAGGCCTGGGTCGTGTGGCTTGGGCCAGGTGTCTCAAGTATTAAGCGATCAGGAGGCGGCTGGGCTATGTGGCCACCAGCTGCGTCCTCAAAGACTGAGGACCATCCTGGACTCGACACAAGACCCATCCCAAGACAGGGGGCAGCAAGGCCTGGCCTGGACTCTGGATCTGGGATCTGCAGAGTCCCAGCTCTGAGGCCCACCGGTCCTTGCGTATCAGCTAGCTCTTCTGTAAGGGGGACTTAACCTATACCTGCCTCACAGGGGCACGGATGTGAACTTGGGGAGTAAACTATAAAGGGCTGTGTACACAGACTAGGAGAGCTCTGGGGTCAGACTTCTGGAGTTCAAATCCTGGTTCCACCACTATCCTGCTGTGTGGTTCTGGGCAAGTGATTTAACTTCTCTGTGCCTCCATTTCTCATCTGTAAAATAGGGATAATAATAGTTCCTAATTCATAAGGTAGTTGTGGGAATGAAAAGACTTGAGAAGATACATATGAAGTGCTTAACACAGTGCTTGGCACACAGGAAGTGCTTAATAAACGATGATGTTGGGCTGCTGTGTAGACCTGACATTGTCTTCAGTTCATGCTGAAGGGCACTTAACCATTTTAAATTTCCTCCTTGGGTCTTTGACCTTCACCTGGCTCTGACCGGGTGCCAAGTCTCTGCGCATGCAGTGGGGTGCCAGGCGGGCTCCAGCCGGGGAGCGTGGGGAAGCTACACGTCTTTGTGGGTCCTGTCGTCCTGGGTTCCCTTGTAGGGGCTATGGTGGGTGCTGAGCCCGGAACCCATGTCAGGACCGTCAGACGGGTCACCCCGCCTTTCAGAACAGGCATGAAGCCCCCAGCACAGCGATCAGCCCGTGACAATTGGGATGTTGCAGAGCCAAAAGGGAAGGAAGAGGCTCAGTAGAGAATTCTTCTGTCTGCTTGACAGAAGCAGCAGATCTGAGCTGACATCCGGGGAAGCATTCAGAGTGTTGCTGATTAGGAAGTGTTTTAAGTGCAGAGGAGAAAGAACGTCTGGGTCCACCAAGCCCACCGTCCGCGGTGTGCCCTGTTTTCCGTGGGGCCTCATCTCCTGAGGAAGTGCCCCCAGGCTCTGCTTCTGGCCAGGGAGTGGCGGCTGGATTCCCAGGCCTGGGTGCTGTGGACAAGACAGAAGCAAGGGGCTGGCTGGGGGTCCTAGAGGGAGGGGCGAAGGGCATCCTTGGGACTCCGGGGCCATCGCCCTGCCACCCCTTCTTTCGAGCTGGCTCCTATGCTGGGCCCACTGCTCAGGGCAGCTCATCAGTCTCTTGGGTACCATGCTAGCCACGCCCTAAAGACAAGGACGTTCATGAGGGTCTGAGCCCACCTGCACTGAGGGCTTCGTAGGCATTTAGCAGGTACTTTGGAGGCCTTTAGTGTCCCAGGTTCTACCTCTGCCCTCACCCCTTGTGCCTGCGACCTTCCATCCTGACCTCTCCTCCCCATGAAGTCTCTCTCGGCCTCTGTCTCTCCCCTCCTGATGTCTCTCCCTGTCTGGGGGCTCTCTGCCTTCTGCCGTCTAGGACTTGGGGCTGCCAGCCTCCTTCTCTGGCTGCCCAGTTCCCCCCCTTGTGTCCTCTGTGGGGGGGACAGGAGGCGCTTGGTCTGCTGGGATCAGCAAAAGCCTGACACTCTGTCCACAAAACAGCAGCTGTGGTTCCTCTCTCGCCCTTGAAGGCCTTGTGCCAGTTCCCCAGTCCTCGGCCCATCCAGGTTTCCTGAGAAAGTTGGTGTTGAGGTGCTCCTGGCTGGTGGGTCAGGCAGTAGCTGGGCTGGATTCTCATGGGAAAGCGTGTGCGTGTGCGTGTGTGTGTTTGTATGTTCTCAGCCTGCAGCGACACAGCCCCCCTTTCGCGTGGGCCCCTCTGCTGGCTCAGCCTCTCCGGCCACAGACCACCTGGGTCGCCCCACGTAGAGCAGAGAAGTCGGGACTTCGGAAGCTAGGGAGGATGGTTGTGGTCCATGGCCGGGCATGGGGGCGAAAACCACGCATTTCCTGGCGTGTCCTTTCCCGGGTTCCCAGCTTGGCCCAGGGCTCAGGGAGGGGATGGGAATCAGCAAGCCCCAGCTCCTCCACAGGCAGGGGGGAGCAGGACGTGGTGTTGGATGGGTGCCCTGGCTGGGTGTCCTCGGACCACTTGCCTCACCTCCTTGAGGCTGTAACAGTGGTAGTAAAAATACTAGAAAAGTCCGTCTGTTTAGCTGCGCTGTGAAGGTACAAGGTGCGGCCAAAGGGAGCTGTGCCGGAAGGGGCAGCCTCTCTAGCTCTTCTCCTTCCCTCCTTTTTGCCATCAGGTCATGACTGAGAACCTCTGGGGTCCCAGGCCTCCCCTGACACATGCCGCCTGGGGGAACTGTGCGTGTCTGTCTTTGTGGCCATCTCAGTTAATATGACACAACAGCAGAAAAAAAATAATAATGCAGGATCTCAGACCTCACCCCAGATCTGCTGAACCCGAATCTGCATTTAAACAAGCTTGCGGGGTGATTCAAAGGCCCCACTAAAGTACTGGTCCAGGGAACTAGCGAGGTTCAACCTGGCTTCATACTTACCAGCTGGGTGATCTGGGGGCAAACTGATGAACTTCCCTCGGTCTCAACTTCCTAATCTGTAAAATGAGGAGAATAATAAAAATTCACCACGTGGGGCTGTTGTGACAATGGAAATGACATCGTGCTGAGAGCGCATGCCAGGCACCCTGGGAGCAAAGGTACTGCCCCCCGTGCATGTGACTGGGTTGCTGCTGCGCCCCTCGCTCTTCCGGCCCCGGGGATTTATTCTGATATCTGAACAAGAACGGCTGAGTCTTAGACTCTCCCACAGCCCAGATGCCAGAAGGAATGCAGCCCATGGGTCCTGGAGCCAGACATCCTGGGTTCAAATCCAGTCTCGGCCCTTTGCAAACAGGGTGACCTCAGACGGTAACTTCTCTGAGCCTTTGTTTGCCCACCCGTGAAAGGGGCTACTGTGAAGGTTCACGGAACCAGTACAGGCCCTGAGAGGGCCGGCACCGGGTGAGGGCTTGGCAGTGGGCTTCCTAACCCGGAACGGGCACATTGTCACTTCCACTAAACACAAGTCCCAAGACCAGCCCGGATCCAAGGGGGGGAGGGAAAGTGGATTCCCCTTCTTGGTGTGGGGAGCAGGGTAGAGGGTTGGGGGTATTGCTGGCAGACACACGACCGCAGAGGAATTCTGCTGCCAGTTTTTGAACTAAAAGTCCCTCTTCTTCCAGAGTAACCATTGCTATTACTAGTGGTGGGACAGTTGTTTCGTCTGGGCTGTAAGAGAAGGCAGAGAATGCTCTTTCTCTCCGGGAAGGTAAGGAAGGCTCCACTGCACGGGTACCATGAGAGAGGAATGTGGAGGAGGTGGGGAACAGAATCCAGGTGGAAGGATCAGTAAGACCAGAGGCCTGCAGGTGTGAAATCGTTGCATCTAAAAGAATAAGAAGTCCATGCGCAGGGGCCTGCCAGTCTTCCCAGGGTCTGTAGACAGGCCTGAAGGTCCCAGGATGATGGGGGTGGAGGAGGATCTGGGTTGAAGAACATGGGTTGTACCCACCTGTCATCCCTGCACCCAGCACAGGCAGGGAGAGAGAGGCCCCTGGGGGAGCCCAGTGTGGGTGGGGGTCTCAGGGTGGGGGGCAGAACGACGGCTTCTGCAGAGCACGTCTGAGCCATCACTCTCCGACTGTTCAGGGACAAGGCAGCTTTGTTTTCAATGGGGTTCTCCCCACTTTCATTTGAGAGACCAATTATGGAGCATTTTGCACCACAATTACCGGCGTTAAAACCTCTCGGTTCCATTTGATGAATTTGAGTAGTAATTGAACAGAGACAACCATCATACAGGAGATTGTCCAATTGAATGTGCCCACGCACTGAACTGTGAACCCTAGCCCTCCCCGAGCGGCCATGGCCATGGCCACGGCGGCCCAGGCGGGGGCTGCCAGCTTCCCTCCCACAGGGACCTTGTCCTGGCCCACGTGAGGGAGGGACCGGAGGGGATGGGGGCTGCCTCCTTCGAGGGACAACTGGCTGTTAGGGTCTGGCATGGAGATGGGGCTGGAGGGGGGCCTTTCAGTTCTGGGAACCTGTAATCGCTGATGTTTGAGAGCCCAGAGCTGGACTGCATTCATACTTTCATTTATTATTTATTGAACAAACACTTCTGTAGCTTTTACAGTACACTGGCCCCTATTCTAAGTGCATTACAAATATTCACTTCTGTAATCCTCACAGCACCTCCAGAGTTAGGCATATTATTATCATTCCCATATGATGGATGAAGAAACTGAGGCCCAGAGAGGTTAATTAGTTTTTTAAAATTTTTTATTGTTATATTAATCACTATACATTACATCATTAGTTTTTGACGTAGTGTTCCATGATTCATTGTTTGTGCATAACACCCAGTGCTCCATGCAGAACGTGCCCTCTTTAATACCCATCACCAGGCTAACCCATCCTCCCACCCCCTCCCCTCTAGAACCCTCAGTTTGTTTTTCAGAATCCATCGTCTCTCATGGTTCGTCTCCCCCTCTGATTTCCCCCCCTTCATTCTTCCCCTCCTGCTATCTTCTGCTTCTTTTTTTTTTTCTTAACATATATTGCGTTATTTGTTTCAGAGGTACAGATCTGTGGTTCAACAGTCTTGCACAATTCATAGCGCTCACCATAGCACATACCCTCCCCAATGTCTATCACCTAGCCACCCCATCCCTCCCACCCCACCCCCACTCCAGCAACCCTCAGTTTGTTTCCTGAGATTAAGAATTCCTCATATCAGTGAGGTCATATGATACATGTCTTTCTCTGATTGGCTTATTTCGCTCAGCATAACACCCTCCAGTTCCATCCACATCGTTGCAAATGGCAAGATCTCATTCCTTTTGATGGCTGCATAATATTCTGTTGTATATATATACCACATCTTCTTTATCCATTCATCTGTCGGTGGACATCTTGGCTCTTTCCACAGTTTGGCTATTGTGGACATTGCTGCTATAAACATCGGGGTGCACGTACCCCTTCGGATCCCTACTTTTGTATCTTTGGGGTAAATACCCAGTAGTGCAATTGCTGGGTTGTATGGTAGCTCTATTTTCAACTTTTTGAGGAACCTCCATACTGTTTTCCAGAGTGGTTGCACCAGCTTGCATTCCCACCAACAGTGTAGGAGGGTTCCCCTTTCTCTGCATCCCCGCCAACATCTGTTGTTTCCTGACTTGTTAATTTTAGCCATTCTGACTGGTGTGAGGTGGTATCTCATTGAGGTTTTGATTTGGATTTCCCTGATGCCAAGCGATGTTGAACACTTTTTCATGTGTCTGTTGGCCATTTGGATGTCTTCTTTGCAGAAATGTCTGTTCATGTCTTCTGCCCATTTCTTGATTGGATTCTTTGTTCTTTGGGTGTTGAGTTTCATAAGTTCTTTATAGATTTTGGATACTAGCCCTTTATCTGATATGTCATTTGCAAATATCTTCTCCCATTCTGTCGGTTGTCTTTTGGTTTTGTTGACTGTTTCTTTTGCTGTGCAAAAGCTTTTTATCTCGATGAAGTCCCAATAGTTCATTTTTGCCCTTGCTTCCCTTGCCTTTGGCGATGTTTCTAGGAAGAAGTTGCTGCGGCTGAGGTCGAAGAGGTTGCTGCCTGTGTTCTCCTTTAGGATTTTGAAGGACTCCTGTCTCACATTGAGGTCTTTCAACCATTTGGAGTCTATTTTTGTGTGTGGTGTAAGGAAATGGTCCAGTTTCATTCTTCTGCATGTGGCTGTCC
>NW_022590687.1:0-11236 GCF_004348235.1 Phoca vitulina
TTTCTTTTTCTTGCGTAATTGCTCTAAGACTCTCAGTACTATGCTGAACAGAAGTGGTGAGGATGCGCACCCTTGTCATGTTTCTGATTCTAATAGAGAAGCTTTCAGCCTTTCACCACTGAGTATGACGTTAGCTGTGGGCTTGCCATAGACAGCTTTCCTTCTGCTGAGGACCAGCATGGTAGATAGTTTTCTAATCTTGTAATTTCTGTATACAAATTTGTCTTTGCACAAAAAAATGCCTGTCCCCTCCTAGTCTTGGCTTAGGCAATATGAAGAATACCAGGTCTTTCCCATCTTCACAACAGGTGGTATCAGCAGTCTCTTAAAGTTTAGCTACTTGCCGATAATTTTATTTTGAGTACTTCTCTGTGCCTTGCAGAATAGATTATTCATTTTATGCCCATCACGTGGAATATTCTCCTAACTCCTCAGTTTTTCAATTTTACCTATGTTTTAGGTCAGTGTTTCCTGAAACAGAATATACGCGAGAATTACGTGGTAGTCTTTCCAAATAACCCAGGTCTCACTGAAGACACACTGTACCAGCAGCTTTCTCAGGGATTGTTCATGGGCTTAATATGTATGTTGGAAAAGTTCCCCAGGTAGTTCCAATTTCTATTCCTAGCTAAAAACCACTGCTTTGAGGCTCAAGTCCTACCTGTGATAACAGAGGTTCTTTATCCTGCCTACACATCAACAGGATCTGGGGATCTTTCAATACTCACCAGTGCCAGGATTCCAGCCTGCACCAATGGAGTTGGAATCTGGGGGTGGGGCCTGAGTGTCAATTGTTTTTTAAAATTTCCCCATCATTCTAATGTACAGCCACATTTCCCGTTGGATTTCTTTCTGTCTTCTCTTGTAGCATTTATACCTTTTTATTTTTATATTATAATACTTTTTCGTGTCTTATCTCCTGTCTTAGGCATTATGTTCCTAGCCTTTCTCATTTCTGTGTCTTTCATGGAGTCTGTCACCCACATTTTTAGCACAGTAGGTGCTCAATAAGCATTTCACGAACACATGAATTGGTCATCAGAGAAAAGATCGCAGTCACAGGTAGGTTGTGTCCTGAGTCTCAGAGTCCCCGTCCTCCCCGGGGTTGGAGTTGTGATGACCAGTAGGGGTAACTCCTCTGTGAGATAACAGAACCTTGCCCTGTTTGGTATTTGTTTTCAGGCATATCATTGGGACTAAGAATTATATGTGTATATGGGGTAGAGAAGTAGGGTTGGGTAAGGAGACAGATCTAATTAGAATGGAGGAGTTATACTAGAGTTGTGGTAAAGAAGGTAAGAAATATTAGTAAAGAGGAAGAAATTTGATCTTACCTGATAGGCCAGGGTAGGCCACTACAGACCCTTGAACAGGAGAGTGAACCAGTTTTTAGGAAGATAGTGAGGCAAGAGTGAGCAAGAAAGATTTTAACAGAGAGACCAGAGACAAAGAGTCAGGCTGTACTTCCAGCAGAGTCATTGAGGGCCTGGGTTGTTTAGGGTCATGGGAATCGACAGAACAATGTACTGAGGGGTGTTAAAGGACCATCAGGTTTTGTGATGTATCGAATCTGGGAAACCAGGGAGCAATGCGGAGGAAACAGTGGTAGTGTGGAAAGATGTGGAAAGAGAAGAGTGAGCTGCCGGGTAGGGCTGCGGGGGTGGGGATGGGGGTGCCATTTAAATAAGGAGGAATTTCAGAAGGTGTTTGGATGTGAGTGTCAGGAGTTCTGGGAAGCAGTAGAGGCTAGAGATAGAGATGCAGGAGCCATCTGCAGAGAGGCCATCGAAGCTATGGAAGAGGATCGTGTGGAAGCATCCAGTCCGGGTCTCACTACTAAATCTGGTGTGGGGCGTGACGCACAGGTCGGGGTGGAAGGAGGAGAATGTCCAAGAAGGAAAACTTGTCCGTGGTCTCAGACATTGTCAAAGCAAACGTGAGGATGGTGAAAATACCTTTGAATTGGGCTAAGGACGGATACTGACTTTCTGCCGCACCTAACGGTCTTGGGTGTGGAGGCGCCCCCGCACAGGGGCCAGGAGAAACCAGGTGACAAGGACGGGACGCAGCACACGTGCTTCTATGGCTTGGAAATGAAGGAGATGATAGAATAGGCTAGTACTTAGTGGGGTTAATACATGAAGGGTATTCAGGTTAGAATACCCTAGAGAGGGGTCTGTGTGAATGGACCTGTGGAGGCTCTGAGCCCGGCTGCACTGCTGCATCTGATTCACCAGAGCCACCCGTGCAGGAAGCGTCACTTGTCCCTAATAAAGAGGCCTGGAGATCTTTTACTCATGAAATCATGTCTCTCAGAAGAAAATAGGCAGTTTCTTCCACGCAGGTTGAAGCTATGGCCTGTCATTTCTAGATAGACTCACTTTGTCAGCAGGCATGCAAATGACTTTAGCTAATTTTCTGATCACTGGATCAAATATCTGTAGACTTAGGCTCATTCTGACTCCCAGTTCAGCAAGTTCTCTTTCTGCTGCCTGTAAAGAAGATATTGTCTAAAGCAGTATCAACCGTGAGGCAGCAAGTTCATGTTGACTTTATAATTTTTATTATAAATATAGAGATTTTACAAATAATTCAGAAGTGGCCCTAGCCAGACAAAATTAAATAACACAGAATAGCATGGATGAGGGGAAGTATATGCGGACTGTGTCAGGGTTAGAAAACCCTTGAAAGAGGTACCTGAGTACAGAGAATTCCCAACTCGCCCTCTTTGAGGGGCCTCAGACACAGCAAGACATCAAGTAATCAATATCGAATAAAACCCCTTTCTCAACAGCCCCAAAGAGACTGTGTAGAAGGAGGCTGGGTGGGAAGTACGTTGCCTTTCCTTCTCCTGCCCTTCCTTTCTATTCTGCACACTGGGGCTCATAGACCCCCATGCGAGAAAACATTTCCGAGGCTATTCAAGATGCCTCTGACCCAGTTATCACCCTCCCCAGTCCTAACACCCCTCACAGCCCTGGTTCCCCAGGAGCATCAGCACCAGGGCAGCTTTCCAGGGAGGTAAGCAATGCCAACAGGGGTGTGAGTGTGTTCCCTTCAGGGCACCCCCACTTCTCAAGGACCAGTGGAACCTTGGCAGAGGCCAGGTCTCCTGAGAAAGTGAGTGGGGCAGACACCATGAGCAGCAGAGACGTGGAAAGCAGTGGTGGTTGAAGACGGGACTGAGATGCCGGGAAACTGAGTTAGACCCATTTCTAGCCACGGAGGAGGAAAACCGCTGCTACTGCTTTTCTTTTTTGGAGCCCCCGACATAAACACCTCGAGGAGCTCCTGGCCAAGGGGACTTGAGGGGTCTTGGTGGCTTCTTTCACTGAAGGCAGTCAGGTTGGCTTACATAGCTAAGTAGAAATAGCCCCTTTTACATAAACAAGCAAAAACTAAAATGGCAGAATATCTCAGGGAAAAAACCTAATACACCAAACTGCATTCTTTAACAATTATTTAAATAATCTCTGAAGGGTAGCTCTCTGACTCCTTTCCCAAATTCCCAGCTGATTATCTCTACTAAGAGCTGACTGCTCCCTGAAGCTATAAGCCCTCCTTCTGTGGGCTTATGAAACGTACATGCATTTTTTTTTTTTTTTTGCATTTTCCATTAGGAATCACCTGTAGACCTCAGTGAATAATTTTCCTAATTGCTTCTAGTGGGTTTTCTGAAGACAGGCTTGTCAAATGGCTTAGGTGGCTTTCTAGTTAAGCAGCAAGGTGTTCAGGCCCTGGTAGACAACTTGACAGTAGACAAAGGTGTAGTTCAGCATCCCCATTCAGCATATTTGTTTTCCTGTGCAGGGTGGGGTTCACACGGGGCCTTGGAGAGATAGAAGTTTTTACTTTTACCTCTTCTCTCTCTTCTTTTCTGGCACGTGCATTTTAGTGGATCAGAAGAGGACTCTCAAGGTTATGGTAAATTCAAGTTAGACTCCAGTAGGACAGGACTGGGGCAGGAAGGAATGACTGTGCTCTGAATAGGTAAGTTTAAAACAAGGGAAGGAGGAGGGGCAGAGGTTGTGGCAACTTCCCAAGGTCTGCTTTGCCAAATTTCAATGACAAGGAAGGTTGGGTTTCCTAGAATCCCGGATGTACCTTTTCATTTACTGACACTGAAGGGAGGGGCTATGACCAGGCAGCCTGGAGGTGCCTCGTTAGGGAGTGAGGTGGGGAAAGAGGTTTCTTCCCCTTTTCCCTGAGGGTAAAGGGATCCCACAGTGATGGGGATGAGAAGCTTGGAAAGAGTGAGCACAGTGAGCAGGACAGGTTGCGTTACTTCTTTTGTACTTCTGTATACACCGTTTCTGTGGCTGCTGGGGATGGGGAGGCTGAAGTTGATTTCTTTGGTTCCTGGGCATTGAAGTTCAGGGAAGAATATGCAACTTCTTCAATCTGAAAGGCATGAGCAGTGTGGTCAGTTAAATCAGAGGCATAGGTCAGGCCCTCACCTTGTGTGCTGTGATTCAGCACCATGTGCTGTCACCACTTTGAAACTTTTAGCTTTGGAGAAGGGTTTTTATTAGCCACGATTACTCTGCTTGCTAACATCCTGTTGAGTGATCATTAGAAGAGATAGATTATAGTATTTATTCATACTGGAACGCAATGATACAGCAACTGAGAACGGACAATCTACAAATGCACAGAAGGACATGCATGAATCTCACAAAACAATTTTGAATGAAAGAAGCTAGACACACACAAGGATGTACTATGTATCCCATTATGTAGGAGTGTAAACAGACAAAAGTACTGCATTGGAAGTCAGGATAGTGGTTACTCTTTGGAAGGAAGTAACTTGAGGGTTTCTTTGGGGGGTGGGGATGACATGTTTTATTTCTTGACCTGGGTGCCTTTTGTGTTCAACTCGGGAAAATTTATACATTGTTAAAATATATTTGTGATTTAAGCACTTTTTGGTATATATGTATATTCTACTGAAAGGTTGAGAAAAATTTGGTTAAATTATGGCAAAGTAAAGGAACCAAGATCTCAGAACCATTAGAATGGACATCATCCTTTGTTGGTAAGAGCAGGGTCAGTGAAGGTAGAGGAGGGAGAACCATCTGGTGCCTTATGCTGGTCACTGCGCTGGGTGCTTTCCATTGGTCGTCTCATTTGATTCCTTCAACTTCTCTTTGAAGTCGGTAGCATGCCCATTTTACAGATGGCAAAGCCACGGCTCAAAGAGCTTAAGTTACCTGTCCAAGGTCACAGAGCTATTGAGAGTCACAGCCAGGATTTAAACACAGGATGGGGTTAATTCCGAAGTCCACATTCATGTAATGAGGATTACTGGTTAACCCTTTGTTGCTGCATTGAGGAATTTTGACCCAAACTTGATCTCACATTTGTATCTTCAAGAATAACCCATTCTACACAGAGATACTTCCATGAGAAAATCAGCCACTGAAACTGGTTGTGCTTACCTTGTTAGACAAATTGTCAGAATGGTCCAGACCTGGGGAAACAAAAGAAGAGTTCCCAATCCATGAAAATGCAAAGCTCATTTATGGCCTTAGAATGGGGGTTGGGGGGTGAGAGCAAGGGTGGGGAGGTGGGTCCTAAACTGCTGTGGTTTCTAGCTGAAGGAGGTGGCGTTGGCGGGAGGGTGGGGTAAGGAAGTGGCCTATGAATGCTTGAGGAATTCACTTTCCTCAGAGTTGGGGTCCAGACCCAGGGCATTGGTACCAGAGGAGGGGTGAGAGTAGAGCCACAGGAGACCTCAGTCCACTTCTGACAATTTCTTCCAGTTCACAAGGTCTTGATTTTCACCCAGATGTATTTCTCAGCAACAGGCTTCAGTGGCAAGGAGGGACATTGAGGCCCACAGTACCCAGAGCCCCACAAGACAGGGAAAGTCTCACCAAAGGAGAATGCCCACATCCATCATAGAGGCAGGAAGGGGAGGAGTGCGGGCAAGGAAGTGACTCCTGGAAACAGGTCCATCTTGCTCAGGCCTACTTGGCCCAGGCAGTGAATGTTTCTCCCAGGGCTGTGTCTCAGGGGAATCTTTTGTGGCTAGAAGGGTGTGAGGACCTATGCCAACCTAAGGTTGGGAAATGGAGATCCCCTTCCCAAAATTCAGAAGGTAGGAAGTAGTTTGGGGTTCCAGGGTTCCCTGCTAGGGCAGGGCACGTGGTGGAACACAGCAGGTCTCACTGGGTGAGTGGCTTTACTTACTGTGGTTGGAGGCTGAGGGTTTGTGCTCTGTGGCATCACGCAGGTCACTTGCCCTAAATAAATATCAGACACTGTGACTGCCATTCCCAAGCATAGGATCTTTGCTCCTTGAATTAGGAAGGACATTGTCAGCAGGTAATTCCTTGGGGTTCCTCAGTGTTCATTTATACCGTGGTTGGTACTGCCTTTCCTCTTAGGGCCTCCTCCTTCAGTCTACCCACAATCTCCTCTAGGATTTGTTCCTTTCCTGTTTGCTGGATGTCCACATGTGGTCCATTGTTTATCAGTTGCATCTGAGCCTACTTGTACCCTGACACCTCTCCCCTTCTGTAGGTAGATGCTGGTTTTTGTCTCACTTTTCTTATTGTCCAAGAGGCTTTGGTTGTTTTTGCCTTTTCTTAGGTTCTCTTCCTCTCCTATCCCTCCCTCCTATGACTGTCAAAAGAGCACGCGACTCACTTTCTCCTGCTCCTCCTTTCATTTCATTTTTTTCCTTCTGGGACCTTGTCTTCCCCGACTGGGAGACAGAAACATAGGGGGATGGGAATAACTGTGTCCAAGAGAGAGTGGGGTCCAGGAAGCATGAAGGGATCCACAGGAATTAGTGCTGAGAAGCAAGAGTTTAGAAAGAAGGAGGAGCAGATCCAGGTGCAGAGACAGGGGCAAAGTCTCCTTCCCTCTCCTAAGCATGGCAGTTAGCCTTGGAGAAAGCGGAACAAGAGGAAAGGTCATCATACCCGCCAGTCTTTCTGATAAACAGAAACTACACCAGGGCTGCTATCACAACAACCCCAGCCAGGACTCCAATCACGATGCCCACAATAGCCCCAGGTGGGAGGCCAGAATTTGGTTGCGTTAAATCACCTGTCATGGAAAGAAGAGAGAAGAATGAATGAAGGTGACATTATTTTACAGTGGGGGTCCCCTGGGGGACAACTCTCAACGTGTAGTAGTCTCTACTTGTTCCTTCAAGGAATACATTTCCTGTGGGAAGGTTGCTGTGAGGTGATTAGCTGACTTCATCCTTCCATTTTTTTCTCTCACTGTATTTTTAGGCTGATGATCAGACTTGCCTCAATTCTATCCTGGCCTTTCTGCACTCAGATATTTTTGAAGGTGTTGGAAATGTGAGAAAGGCTGATTGCTGTTTTTCTATAGCTTCCCACCTTTTCATGGTTGCATGTTTTTCTGTTTGCCAGCCGTGGCAGCCGTGAATATGTGCCTCTCAGGTCTCTTGTGGTGAGGACTTAAGTGATGGAAGGCCTGGAGAGTGCATTCTGAATTCACCATCTCCTTTGCACAGAGACCACACTTCCCACAGAAGGGGGAAGGGATATGAAATAAGCCCAATTCTGTGAGAAACCGTTTTCCTCTTAAGGGTGACTTGAGCTCAAGGACCCCTCCCCCCATCACCTTGCAGACAGACACCCTTGTAGAACTGCACTTCGATCTAAAACTTTCTTCTGTCACATCTGCACGACAGTCTGAGGAACCTCCCAGGCTCCTCCACTCCTGTCTTACCCTCACAGGCATTTTTCCCAATAAATAAATAAGGATTTTTCCCAATAAATATAAATAAATAAGTAATCCCACTTTGGCTGCATCTCGGGGGATAAACAGTAACATACTAGGCTTGAAACTTTGCATTCGACTCCTTTTTTTCCTTTCCCATGTTCAGTCAGTAACTATGTCCCAATGACTAATACCATTTGCATCTTTCTTCTTTTTTATTTCTATTGCCCTTACCAGCCAACTCAAGCCTGATGTATTAATTTTTTTTAAAAGATTTATTTATTTATTTGAGAGAGAAAGAATGAGACAGAGAGAGCATGAGAGGGGGGGAGGATCAGAGGGAGAAGCAGACTCCCCGCCGAGCAGGGAGTCCGATGTGGGACTCGATCCCAGGACTCCAGGATCATGACCTGAGCTGAAGGCAGTCGCTTAATGAACTGAGCCACCCAGGCGCCCCAAGCCCGATGTATTAATATTAATGTTAGCTACTATTATGGTGGACTTAGTATGTACCAGGCTCTGTGGTAAATACATATATCTCATTTGATCCATATAATAACGCTTTCAGATAGACATTATTTCCAGATGAAAACACTGTGGCTTAGAGTAGTGAATAATTTACCCAAAGTCATATGGCCAGTAAAAGGTGGATCTAGGATTTGACTCTAGGACTACGTGACTTCATAGAAGCTAATGATAATAGTAGTAGTAATAGCAGCTAACACTTATGGAACATTTTCTCTGTGTGTAGCATTTTGCTAAGGGTTTAATTGATTATTACATTAAATCTTCCCATGAAGCAGGTACTTATTACAATTTTCTTTTCTTTTTAAGATTTATTTATTTGAGAGAGAGAGTGAGTGAGAGAGAGAGAGATCACGAGCAGGGAGCCTAATGCGGGACTCCATCCCAGGACGCTGGGATCATGACTTGAGATGTTTAACTGAATGAGCCACCCAGGTGCCCTCTTATTACAATTTCCAGTTGAGGAATATGAGGCTCAGAGAAGTTAAGAATCTTGTGCAAGAAATCTGTAATTGTAGGGGCACCTGGGTGGCTCAGTCGTCATGTGTCTGCCTTCAGCTCACGTCATGATCCCGGGGTCCTGGGATCGAGCCCCGCATCGGGCTCCCTGCTCAGCGGGAAGCCTGTTTCTCCCTCTCCTGCTCCCCCTGCTTGTGTTCCCTCTCTCGCTGTGTCTTTCTCTCTCTCTGTGTGTGTCAAGTAAATAAATAAAATCTTTAAAAAAAAAAATCTGTAGTTGTAAACACTTACATTAAAGAAGATCTCAAATCAATAACCTAACTTTGTAAGGAACTGGAAAAAGAAAAACAAACTAAACCCAAAGTTAGCAGAAGGAAGAGAATAATAAGGATTAGAGTGGGGATAAATAAAATAGTGAGTAGAAAAACAATAGAGAAAATCTATGAAATCAAAAATTGATTCTTACAAAAAGATGAATAAAATTGACAAAACTTTAACTTAAAAAAAAAGATTAAAATTACTAAAATCAGAATTGAAAGTGGGGGAAATCACTATCAACTTTATAGAAATAATAAATATTATAAAATAATAAATATTATAAAAGTACTATGAATAATTGTATGCGAACAAATTGGATAACCTGGGTGAAATGGACAAATTCCTAGAAACACAAAACCGACCAAGATGGAATCATGAAGAAATAGAAAATATGAAAAAGCCTGTAACTAGTAAGGAGATTGAATCAGTAAGAGCATTCAACAAAATTCAACATCCTTTCATGATAAAAACCCTAAAAGTAGTAATAGAAGGAAACTGCTTCAACATGATAACGGCCATAGATGAAAAACCCACAGCCAACATCTTACTCAATGTTGAAAGACTCAAATTTTTCCTCTAAGATCAGGAACAAGACAGGGATGCCTGTTTTTGTCACTTTTATCCAAAATAGCTTTGGAAGTCCTAGCCAGCACGTTCTGCATGGAGCACTGGGTGTTATGCACAAACAATGAATCATGGAACACTATATCTAAAACTAATGATGTAATGTATGGGGATTAACATAACAATAAAAAATTATTAAAAAAAAAAAAAAAAAGGAAGTCCTAGCCAGAGCAATAATTAGGCAAGAAAAAGACATAAAAGGCATTCATATTGGAAAGGAGTATAAAATGATCTTTGTTCACAGATGACATGAACTTACACATAGAAAACACTAAAGATTCCACAAAATCTGTTATAACTAATAAACAAATTCAGAAAAACTGCAAGACACTAAATCAACATACAAAAATCAGTTGTATTTCTATACACTAACAATGAATAATCCAAAAAGGAAATTAAGAAAATTCTATTTACCACAGCATCAAAAATAATAAAATACTTAAGAACTAATTTAACCAAGGAGGTGAAAGATGTATACACTGAAAACTACAAAGCATTGCTGAAAGAAATTAAAGACATAAATAAATGGGAAGACATTCCATGCTCATGGATTAGAAGACTTAAGATGACAGTACTACCCAAAATGATCTGCAGATTCAGTGCAATCCTCATCAAAATCCCAATGACATTTTTTTTTTGCAGAAATAGAGAAATCTATCCTAAAATTCATATGGAATTTCAAGGGACCCCAAATATCCAAAACAATCTTACAAAAGAACTAATTTGGAGGACTCACGTTTCCTGATTTCAAAATTTACAGCAAAGCTGTAGTAATCAAAACAGTGTGGTACTAGCATAAAGACAAACAAACAGACCAATAAAACAGAATAGAGACCCCAGAAATAAAACCTTACATACACAGTCACACCATTTTTGACAGGGGTGCCAAGACCATTCAATGGGGAAAAGACAGTCTTTTCAGCAAATGAGGTTGGGAAAACTGGACACCCATGCAAAAGAACTGAACGCTTACTTAACACCATATATGAAAAATTAACTCAAAGTGGATCAGAGACCTAAATGTAAGAGTTAGATGAAAACACAGGGTGAAACTTCATGACTTTGGATTTGGCAACGATTTCTTGGATATGAAACTAAAAACACAGGCAATAAAAGAAAAAACTAGATAAACTGGGCTTCAATTAAAATTAAACACTTTTGTACATCAAGGACACTATCAACAAAATGAAAAGACAACCCACAGAGTGGGGGAAAATATTTCCAAATCATGTATCCCATAAGGGTTAATATCCGTAACAGAGAACTAAAACTCAGCAACAAAAAACCTAAGCAAAAAATGGGCAGAGGGGGCGCCTGGGTGGTTCAGTCATTAAGCGCCTGCCTTCGGCTCAGGTCATGATCCCAGGGTTCTGGGATCAAGCCCTGCATCAGGCTCCCTGCTCCGCGGGAAGCCTGCTTCTCCCTCTCCCACTCCCCCTGCTTGTGTTCCTTCTCTCGCTGTGTCTCTCTCTGTCAAATAAATAAATATTATTATTGAGGCGAGTGCCAGAGTTATAGGTGAGGCAGGTATAGGACCCACTATCATTCGCAGTGATGTTGGGGATAAAGAGCTCCTGTGTGAGTGACTGGGCCTCCCACTGATAAA
>NW_022590688.1:0-10879 GCF_004348235.1 Phoca vitulina
ATCCAAAATCTATAAAGAACTTATCAAACTCAACACCCAAAGAACAAGTGATCCAATCAAGAAATGGGCAGAAGACACGAACAGACATTTTTCCAAAGAAGACATCCAAATGGCCAACAGACACATGAAAAAATGTTCAACATCACTTGGTATCAGGGAAATCCAAATCAAAACCTCAATGAGATGCTACCTCACACCAGTCAGAATGGCTAAAATTAACAAGTCAGGAAATGACAGATGTTGGCGGGGATGCAGAGAAAGGGGAACCCTCCTACACTGTTGGTGGGAATGCAAGCTGGTGCAGCCACTCTGGAAAACAGTATGGAGGTTCCTCAAAAAGTTGAAAATAGAGCTACCATATGATCCAGCAATTGCACTACTGGGTATTTGCCCCAAAGATACAAATGTATGGATCTGAAGGGGTACATGCACCCTGATGTTTATAGCAGCAATGTCCACAATAGCCAAATTTTGGAAAGAGCCAAGATGTCCATTGACAGATGAATGGATAAAGAAGAAGTAGTATATATATATATACAATGGAATATTATGCAGCCATTAAAAAGAATGAAATCTTGCCATTTGCAATGACGTGGATGGAACTGGAGGGTATTATGCTGAGCGAAATAAGTCAATCAAAGAAAGACATGTATCATATGATCTCACTGATATGAGGAATTCTTATTCTCAGGAAATAAACTGAGGGTTGCTGGAGTGGTGGGGGGTGGGAGGGATGGGGTGGCTGGGTGATAGACATTGGGGAGGGTATGTGCTATGGTGAGCACTGTGAATTGTGCAAGACTGTTGAATCACAGACCTGTACCTCTGAAACAAATAATACATTATATGTTAAAAAAAAAAAAAAGTAAGAAGGGAGAAATGAAGGGGGGAAATCAGTGAGGGAGACGAACCATGAGAGACTATGGACTCTGAGAAACAAACTGAGGGTTCTAGAGGGGAGGGGGGTAGGGGATGGATTAGCCTGGTGTTGGGTATTAAAGAGGGTACGTACTGCATGGAGCACTGGGTGTTATATGCAAACAATGAATGATGGAACACTACATCAAAAACTAATGATGTAATGTATGGTGATTAACATAACAACAAAAAAAAGCATATGGCAGTGTTACCACAGGGGGCAATTGCCATTTATATAAAACGATAAGAAAAGGGCTCTTTAAGGACGTGACATTTGAGAAGAGGCATAAAGTAAAACAGTACACTATTTTAGATATTTGGGGAGGACAGAAACAAGTTCTAAAACATCATCATAGCATTGGAGGGAGTTAGCGGCAGGTGGCAGGACACTAGAGTAGACAGTTGGAAAGCTGAGCAAAGTGTGCAGGAGATCTTACAGTGCCCTGGAGCTGTCATGAAAGCTTTGGATTTTACTCTGACTCAAGTTGAGAGCTAATAGGAGACAAGGTGGTAAGTCAGGGAAATGGGCAAAAACTGATGAGATTAACACAGGTGAGACTCGAGGGTGACGAGAGTTGTAATAACAGTGTGGGGTATATTTTGCTCATCAGATGAGGGTATGGGAGAAAGAGAATTCAGGATGATACCAAGTTCGTGGAAGTAAGCAACTAGAATGCCAAAGTTAGAATGGCCATTAGCTGAGGTGGGCATTTGGAGAGTGGGAGGACATAAGTTTGAGACGCCTATTAGACATCCATCTGGAGGCATTTAAAAGGCCATAAATGGAGGAGAGAGCTCTCCATAAATTCATAGTTATTGGTATATAAATGGCATTTAAAGCAATGAAATTGGGAGTTGGTTGGGAATATCTAAGAAATGAGAGGCTTTGGGGGTGTCTGGTTGGCTCAGTCTCAGTTAAATGACCGACTTGGTTAAGTGACTGACTCTCAGTTTCGGCACAGGTCATGATCTCATGGGTTGTGAGACTGAGCCCCGCATCTGGCTACACATTCAGCAGGGAGTCTGCTTGAAGATTCCCTCACTCTATCCCTCCCCCAACTTGCGCACATGCTCTCACTTGCTCTCAATCTCTCTCTAAAAAGAAATAAATAGGGGTGCCTGGGTGGCTCAGTCGTTAAGCGTCTGCCTTCAGCTCAGGTCATGATCCCAGGGTCCTGGGATCGAGCCCCGCATCGGGCTCCCTGCTCAGCGGGAAGCCTGCTTCTCCCTCTCCCACTACCCCTGCTTGTGTTCCCTCTCTCGCTGTGTCTCTCTCTGTCAAATAAATAAATAAAATCTTTAAAAAAAGAAAAAAAACTACCATCTTAAAAAAAAAAAGAAAGAAAGAAATTTAAAAAAAGAGAGTCTATGAAGAACCATTAGCATTACTGGATCATTCCAAATAACTTTTGGTCCTCTCTCATTATTCTACACAATAGTGCAAACATCAAAACATAGTCCAAGAATAAATTTCCTTTCACTAATACAAAAATAATGTTACTGTCATTTTTACACATTTCTGTTGAATAGAAAATAGTTATATATGATATATACAAGTATATATAACAATGCATAATTTAACTATAAAATACTGCATATATTTACATATATACATACATATATGTGTTAATGAAATGTTTTAATATACATAATATTGTTGGAAAACAGATGTTATGAAAATAATTGAACATGGTATAACTCAGAGCCATCATTTTTATATGGAATAAGACATCTCTCTCCCTCCCATTGTATGTAATTCTTTTCTATTTCTGGCATTTAAAAGACCATATGACCTGTAATGTTTATGGTATCAGTTTATGTTTCTACATCAATAAAATACAACCATATAACCTTCATAACTCTGATTTTATACAAATACAAAACATGCAAGTATTTTTTTGGTCCAAAATAATTTTTATTTCTGCAATTCAATTGGGCAAACTTCTTAGTCAATGTCTATAACTGATCTATAGAATTTATTGTATTAGCTTTCAAATTATCAGAGCAATTAATAAATATATTCTGTGTTAATTTATCTAAAGATTAGACAGTTATGACTTTTATTTATTTAGAAGCAGCTCCCCGAGAGCAAGAGGAATAGGAAATTAGACAAAGCAAACAAAATTAATTCTGAATATTTGGTCTTTTTTAAGGATTTTATTTATTTATTTGAGAGAGAGCAAGAGCGCGAGGGCACAAGGAGGGGGAGAGGCAGAGGGAGAGAGAAAGGGAGAAGCAGACTCTCCACTGAGCAGGGAGCCCGACACAGGGCCCGATCCCAGGTCCCTGGGATCATGACCTGAGCTGAAGGCAGATGCTTAACCAACTGAGCCACCCAGGTGCCCCAAATTCTGAATATTTTGTTAAATTCTATTTCTTGTGTTTGTATACACTGTCTTTTGGGTCATTCTGATGGAATGTCACTGCAGAGAGGAAGACTGTCCACTGCAGGCCATTTACTGTCCTGCGACTAAACTGGGCTGAGTGTGAGTACATAGCTCTGTTCTCACACTCAGTCCCATTTCTATGTTGCAGCACAATGCTTCCATGTCACCAGGGCCCTAGGATGCTGCACTTGAGGACCCAAGGTCACACTAGGGGCTGAAGACAAAAGAAAGCATGGCTGGGAAGGTTGTTGGCAGAAGTGGTGGACAGAGCGACTGCCATCTCTCTGATAACTGTACCCTCACACATTTCAATGTGTGCAAGCTTAGACTATCTCCAAGCAGAAAGGGAAAACAATACCTAATAAGGACAACACTTCCTATCCAATGAGAAAAACTGAATTTATTATTTTTAGTGCTTTGATGATATTCATAAAAATTTCACACTCTGTGTGTTAACCAACTACAGTTTCATCAGCCTTTTGTCCCTAAGTCAAGAAGCTGAAGTTCATAAAGAGGTACACCCTGGAGATACCGCAGGTTCAGTTCTTGACTACTGCAACAGCATGAATATTGCAAGAGAGTCAAATGAATTTATTTGGTGTTCCAGGACATATAAAAGTTACATTTACACTATACCATAGTCTATCAAGTGTGAAATATCATTATGTCTAAAAATATGGACAAGCCTTAATAATAAGTACTGTATTGATAGAAAATGCTAACCATCATCTGAGCTTTCAGTGAGTCATAATGTTTTTGCTTACAGAGGGTCCCGGCTCAATGTTGATGGTTACTAACTGATCAGAGCCACGGTTGCTCAAGGTTGGGGTGGCTGTGGCAAGTTCTTAAAATAAGAAAGCAATAAAGTTTGCTGTATTGGTTGACTTTTCGCTTCATGAACAATTTCTCTGTAGCATGTGATACTGTTGAATAGCATTTTACCCACAGTAAGTAGAACTGAGAGCCAATCCTCTCAAACCCAGCTGCTACTTTATCAACTAAGTTTATGTAATATTCTAAATCCTTTTTTGTCATCTCAACAATTCTCACAGCATCTTCATCAGGAGTAGTTTCCTTCTCAAGAAAACACTTTCTTTGCTCATCTATTAGAAGTAACTCTTTATCCATTAAAGTTTTATCATGAGATTGTAGCAATTCAGTCACATCTTCAGACTCCACTTCTAATTCTAATTCTCTGTATTTTTACCACATTTACAGTTACTTGCTGCACTGAGGTCCTGAACCCCTCAAAGTCACCCATGATGGTTGGAATCAACTTTCTTCCAAACTCCTATTAATGTTGATATTTTGGCTTCTTCCCATGAATCACAAATGTTCTTAATGGCATCCAGGATGGTGAATCCTTTCCAGAAGGTTTTCAATTTACTTTGCCCAGATCCATCAGAGGAATCACTATCTATGGCATTGAGAGCTCTACAAAATGTATTTCTTAAATAGTAAGACTTGAAAGTTGAAATTGCTCCTTGATCAATGGGCTGCATAATGAATGCTATGTTAGCAAGCATGAAAACAACATTACAATATTAACATCAGAGATCACTAATCAAAGATCACCATAACAAATATAATAATAATGAAAAAATTTGAAATATTGTGAGAATTACCAAAATGTTGCACAGAGACATGAAGTGAGAAAATGCTGTTGGAAAAATGGCACCAATAGACTTGCTAAGTGCAAGGTTGCCACACACTTTCAATTTCTAAAAGACACAGAATCTACAAAGCTCGATATAAAGTGAAGCACAGTAAAATGAGATTTGCCTGCATTATACAAATATTCTTACGTGATTTACAAATTTTATATGAGAACACCAAGAAGAGGATACAGTTGGATACATACTGTTTGAGTTGTTATATTAAGCAAGTCTTTAAAATAAAATTGCCTCTTACATGTAATGCCCTTTTTGAAGAATCTGTTTGTACTTCACATCTATTCTCCTCCTCCTACTAGTATACCAGAAGATGGATCAATAGGTTGTTGGAATCACAAATGATGGAATCATTTACCTCCCTCAAAAGAATTCTTATAACTTAGGGTAGTGGAGAAAGAGCATTGCCTTGGTGTTCAACTAATCAAGGTTGTATTTCCATCTTTGCTACTGACTGTGCAACAGTTGGCCCAGGGAATGGATGCCACCAAAGCTCCCTATTGCACAGAGAGGTGTCTGTTGATGACTTCCACACAGGATATGGTTGCTGATAAGTTTTTTTCTATTGAATAAGAGCCTTATTTCTGGTCTCTGGGACATTCCTGATTTCTCTTTTCATAATGTGTATGGTTGTAATAGAACTGATACCACACCAGAGAGAAGTAACCTTCAATAGTTATAAAGATAGTCTAATTTCAGTTCATTGTCAAAGAAATGGGTCCATTTTTCTCTTAATTCCAAGCACTTGGTCAAAAGACTGTCCTATGATTTCAAGGATGGAAGGGACCTCTCATTCAAATGCTTATTCGGACTAAAGTAAAACATATCTATGTCCTTACATTTGCCAGAAAATCATGTTATTCAGAAAATGAGCAAAGGGACTTTCACATGTTGGACAAAAGGAAAGGAACTGCCTTGGTGGACAGGACTAATCCCACTTTAGGATGGCATACTTTTCAAGAGCAATTTAGAGACAGAAATTACTCACATGTGGAACATAAGGAATAGCTTGGAGGACCACAGAGGAAGGGAGGGAAAACTGAATGGGAAGAAATCAGAGAGGGAGACAACCATGAGAGACTCTGGACTCTATAAAACAAACTGACGGTTACAGCAGGGTGGGGGGTGAGGGATGGGGTGACTGGGTGATGGGTATTAAGGAGGGCACAAGTTGCGATGAGCACTGGGTATTATATGTAAATAATGAATTGTTGAACACTACATCAGAAACTAATGATGTACTATATGCTGGCTAACTGAACATAATTAAAAAAATACTAAAAAAAAAAGAAATCACTAACATTTTTCAATCTTGATTAAGTGTCCTTTCTTAACCTTATAAGGTAAGCTATACCAATAACCTTATAAGGTTGCTATAATTATAATTCCTGATTTAAGGGTGATGATTCTGGAATTAAAAAAATGAAGCAATTTATCAATGATATATTGCTGGGAATTATTGGGTCCAGAAGTCAAGCTTCAGCAATCTGATGCTGATTCATATTAACATGTCACTGCTCTTTCTCTCAACCAACTAATCTGATAATCTTGTTAATAGGGCATATCGAAACTAGACAATAATAGTACATAATGAATGCTGAAGGATAAATACACCTTAGGGAAACAAAAATAAAAGTAGTGAAATTATCTATTAAAATAAAAGTAATCATAACTCTATTCCTAAGAATTATCTTAGTTCCTATTAAGACCATTGGCTGTTGTTCAGAGAAAACATGACATAGTAAAAGAATGAATAATTTGTATAGTAATGATAAAGCAAAATTGAACTTTATTCCATGTTTTATAAAACAAAAATATATCAAATAGTTATTTATTATTTCCAAAACATCATAACCAATATCTCCAGAGCACAAAATGACAAAACACATCCCTCTACACAGACAAATACACAAATGCACATGTGTGTGTTTATATATCTATATCTTTGGAGAGGAAAACATTTCACAGGAGTGAATCATTTTTCTCTCAATTATGCTTTGTTGGAATTTGTTGGAACAACAAATTGGAATCCTACAAAGAATTTTCTCAATAAAGAGTTTTTTAAAAAGTTAGGAACAAGGTCAATTTTGACAAGATCCAACTGTTGATAGATGTAAACCCTCGAACACTGTTGATGAGAATGCAAACTGGTGCAGCGACTCTGGACAGAACGGGAGTTCCTCAACAAGTTAAAAATAGAACTACCCGGGGACGCCTGGGTAGCTCAGTCAGTTAAGCGTCTGCCTTCAGCTCAGGTCATGATCCCAGGATCCTAGGATGGGGTCCCGCATTGGGCTCCTTGCTCAGCGGGGAGTCTGCTTCTCCCTCTGCCTGCCACTGTCCCCGCTTGTACGCTCTCTCTCTTTCTGACAAATAAATAAATAAAATCTTAAAAAAAAAAAAAATAGAACTACCCTACAATCCAGAAATTTCATTACCAGTTATTACCCAAATGATAAAAAAATACAGTTTTGAAAGGTTACATGCACCCTGATGTTTATAGCAGCATTATCCACAATAGCCAAACTGCGGAAAGAGCCCAAATGTCTATCAACTGATGAATGGATAAAGATCCGCATATACAATGGAATATTGTTCAACCATCAAAAAGAATGAAATCTTACCATTTGCAATGACATGGAGGGAGCTAGAGAGTATTATGCTAAGCGAAATAAGTCAGTTAGTAAAAGACCAATACCATATGATTTCACTTATATGTGGAATTCAAGAAATGTAACAGATGAACATAGGGAGGCAAAAAAAGAAAGAGGCAAACCATAAAAGGCTCTTAACTATAGAGAACAAATTGAGGATTGTTGGGGGGGGAGGTGGTTGGGGAGTGGTTAAATGTGTGATCAATATTAAGGAGGGCATTTGTTGTGATGAGCACTGGCTGTTGTATGTAAGTGATGAATCACTAAATTCCGTACCTGAAACTAACAGTACACTGTATGTTAACTAACTGGAATTTAAATAAAAACCTGAACAACAACAAAAAAAGATATAATCTCAAGGTAAATTTTAATGCTCCTAATTTTATCATTTAAAAAAATATGTGTTGGGCACCTGAGTGGCTCAGTCGGTTAAGCGTCTGCCTTCAGCTCAGGTCATGATGCCAGGGTCCTGGGATGGAGTCCCACATAGGGCTCCCTGCTTAGCGGGGAGTCTGCTTCTCCCTCACTCTCTGCCCCTCCTCCCTGCTTCTGTTCACTCTCTCTCAAATAAATAAATAAAATCTTAAAAAAAGATGTGTTAGTTGAAAATATTTCAGATATTTCAGAGCTTGGCCAAAGACTCTTTTTTCCTTACACATGTAATATAATTTTAAAGCTGCTAAGCTAAAAGAGGAAACAAACAATGAAATCTAATCACATAAGTTAAATTTAATAAATCTGGTTCATGTATGTCTTTAAAAAAACAAAAAACCTGACCCACTGCAAAGACCATTTCTAACAGTATATGTCCTGACATATTTAATGCAAACATCACAGGCCTATAAAACTATACTTTAAAGGGTTATGATCTAGTAAGGACAGAGAGCAGCATGGGTCCAGAGAGTTGGATCCTCATGTTCCTTCTACAGCAGTGACTGAGTAGTTATAGCCTAGAGTGTCTCTAATCTTCACTGTTTCTACTTTATAAAGTGGAATGTAAACAATGGGTGCAATTTATTCAACTCTTTAAAATATGCAAAGGATAAGTAACAGGACATAGACAGTGTTCAGTGTATGTTGCTGAGCTTCTATAGAAAAATATTAATCATAGAAGTTGATATCATTCTAAACAATAGCAAAATAACAATAATATTTTTATTAATAAAATATATAGTAGCACAAATATAATTATTGATAATAATAAAATGATATGATTAAAAATTGGAACTGAAAATTATCTATGACACTGTATCTTTAAAAAAAAAAGACATTCTAAAACAACTTGAAGGAGATTGCAATGCTTTTCTGCAGTGTTCCTTCATGGATGAAGGCCTCAGAAGGGGTTCATACCTGGTTTCTGCCAGTACTAAAACTTTATGTGCACCTGTGTAAATAATAATATAAGGTTTTGGAAGGTCAGAGTTAAGATTTCGTACAATAGTAAATTTGCAAGGTAGAAAATTTCTGTAAACAAAAATCCAAAAGTATTAAGTCTAGAAAGATTACCAAAAAACCTAAAATAGACCTGAAGGAGTTTGTACTGAATTGAGGATTACAAATTATTTTCTTCTTACAGGATGAATCCTTGAGACTGGAGCCAAATGGATTTGGACAACAAAGCAAATTTTCTAGCTTTCTCCTTACACAAAAGGTATGTTCTGACTAATTGCCTATACAAAATTTTAGTAAACAGAAAATTATTATGGAAGATGCTTCAGTTATTTTAAATACTTTTTAAAAATATTCAATTTATTTATATTTTATGAGTATTATGTAAATTTCACTTGAAATGTGTTTCATTTGGAAGATTTTCTTAACATAGTTATATTCTCATATTTTATTAAAATTATTGGAATAAATTACAATATTAGGATTTAGAACAGCAATGCTCCCACTGTTTATTTTCAGAATTAGTCAGGCTATGCTTCTAGTCAGACTGAAGGGGAATAGATTTCTGCAACACGAAGTTGTGATAATTCATAAACATATTGTTCTTAAACCCACTTAGTTGGGGAAGGAATGCCCCATAAATACTTAGATATTAAGAAAGACAGGGTTGGGGTTTTGGTTATTTGGAAAACAAGATTAGATATCTTTTATGTATAACATTATCAAGGAGGAGAAATGACTGAATCTTTTTATTTCCAAATCCTATTGCTAAGAGATACTTGTTTGCTTTAAATAAAGACCTTGAGTTGTTTTAGAAGCTTTATGAAAGCATTTGAAGTCTGTAAATATTATAACAAAAAAGATAAACAAAATTTGAGGAATCATCAGATAGGTTTCAGAAGTCATGTACAATTATTTAAAATATTGGACAAATTCATGTTTTGTTCATATCTGACATAAAAAAGGTAGTGCAAATGGTATAACTTAAAGAAAAAAGTAATAACATAAGAATGAGATTGAAATGTGTGTCATTACATTGGACAAGTGCAAATATTGGAAACCTCCAGCTGAAAAGAAAGCAAAGCAGGGAAAAGGTATTAAACTATGACTTTGAGCTTTCAAGAGCATACAAAGGTCAATAAAACAAATTTCTAAAAATGAGATTTGATGAATTAATATCCTGGGGCTTGAGAGATGTTTTGGAAAAATAGAAATAAGTACAACAGTTGGAATAATTATTAGACACATCACAGTTGGAATTCTAACAGAACAGCAAAATATTAAATATTAAAATATTAATATATCTAAGACAGTTCTAAAATAACAAAATATAAGATAAAGTCACATTTTTATCAGTGATGATCATTGTGTTTTATTAAGAAAAGAGGCTGGATTTGGCAGTTGGCACTGTGGACAGCAGTCTCCCCGTCTTTGCTGTCCCATGGCATTTCCACAGACAGAGATCAGGGTAAGAGAAACCATGGTTCTTATCCAGAGCAATTACACTACCTTAGTTTACAGTTCATAAAATCTCTTAAAAATCACCAGGGAAATGTAGAGGGAAAAAAAATAAAACGTAGTTTAAGAAGCATGGATTTAGGAAGTGATTGCACATTTTAGGGCAATTTAATTCTCTCGTGATACACTAAAAAACTAAGAACCCTAATCATTTTTAAATGACTTGATAAAATGCAAAATAATTGATACATTTTTAAAGAATAATTATTATTTTAAAAATGAAAACTGATATAAATCTATTCAGAAAATGCAGACATGTGTCTGTTGGCCATTTGGATGTCTTCTTTGGAAAAATGTCTGTTCATGTCTTCTGCCCATTTCTTGATTGGATTCTTTGTTCTTT
>NW_022590689.1:0-10862 GCF_004348235.1 Phoca vitulina
ATCAGTGAGATCATATGATACATGTCTTTCTCTGATTGACTTATTTCGCTCAGCTAATACCCTCCAGTTCCATCCACGTCGTTGCAAATGGCAAGATTTCATTCCTTTTGATGGATGCATAATATTCCATTGTATATGTATACCACCTCTTCTTTATCCATTCATCTTTCGATGGACATCTTGGCTCTTTCCATAGTTTGGCTACTGTGGACATTGCTGCTATAAACATTGGGGTGCACGTACCCCTTCGGATCACTACATTTGTATCTTTGGGGTAAATACCCAGTAGTGCAATTGCTGGGTCGTATGTTATCTCTATTTTCAACTTTTTGAGGAACCTCCATACTGTTTTCCAGAGTGGATGCACCAGCTTGCATTCCCACCAACAGTGTAGGAGGGTTCCCCCTTCTCCGCATCCCTGCTACCATCTGTTATTTCCTGACTTGTTAATTTTAGTCATTCTGACTGGTGTGAGGTGGTATCTCATTGAGGTTTTGATTTGGATTTCCCTGATGTTGAGCACTTTTTCATGTGTCTCTTGGCCATTTGGATGTCTTCTTTGGAAAAATGTCTGTTCATGTCTTCTGCCCATTTCTTGATTGGATCATTTGTTCTTTGGGTGTTGAGTTTGAGAAGTTCCTTATAGATTTTGGATACTAGCCATTTATCTGATATGTCATTTGCAAATATTTTCTCCCATTCTGTCGGTTGTCTTTTGGTTTTGTTGACTGTTTCTTTTGCTATGCAAAAGCTTTTTATCTTGATGAAGTCCCAAGTTCATTTTTGCCCTTGCTTCCCTTGCCTTTGGCGATGTTTCTAGGAAGAATTTGGTGAGGCCGAGGTTGAAGATGTTGCTGCCTGTGTTCTCCTTTAGGATTTTGATGGACTCCTGTCTCACATTGAGGTCTTTCAACCATTTGGAGTCTATTTTTGTGTGTGGTGTAAGGAAATGGTCCAGTTTCATTCTTCTGCATGTGGCTGTCCAATTTTCCCAACACCATTTGTTGAAGAGATTGTCTTTTTTCCATCGGACATTCTTTCCTGCTTTGTTGAAGATTAGTGGACCATAGAGTTGAGGGTCCATTTCTGGGCTCTCTATTCTGTTCCATTGATCTATGTGTCTGTTTTTGTGCCAGTACTACACTGTCTTGATGATGACAGCTTTGTAATAGAGCTTGAAGTCCAGAATTGTGATGCCACCAGCTTTGCTTTTCTTTTTCAATATTCCTCTGGCTATTCGGGGTCTTTTCTGGTTCCATACAAATTTTAGGATTATTTGTTCCATTTTTTTGAAAAAAGTGGATGGTATTTTGATAGGGATTGTATTAAATGTGTAGATTGCTCTAGGTAGCACTGACATCTTCACAACATTTGTTCTTCCAATCCATGAGCATGGAACATTTTTCCATTTCTTTGTGTCTTCCTCAGTTTCTTTCATGAGTATTTTATAGTTTTCTGAGTACAGATTCTTTGCCTCTTTGGTTAGATTTATTCCTAGGTATCTTATGGTTTTGGGTGCAATTGTAAATGGGATCGACTCCTTAATTTCTCTTTCTTCTGTCTTGTTGTTGGTGTATAGAAATGCCACTGATTTCTGTGGATTGATTTTATATCCTGCCACTTTACTGAATTCCTGTATGAGTTCTAGCAGTTTTGGGGTGGAGTCTTTTGGGTTTTCTACATAAAGTATCATATCATCTGCAAAGAGTGAGAGTTTGACTTCTTCTTTGCCGATTTGGATGCCTTTGATTTCTTTTTGTTGTCTGATTGTTGTGGCTAGGACTTCTAAACTATGTTGAATAGCAGTGGTGATAGTGGACATCCCTGCTGTGTTCCTGACCTTAGGGGGAAAGCTCTCAGTTTTTCCCCATTGAGAGTGATATTCGCTGTGGGTTTTTCATAGATGGCTTTTATGATGTTGAGGTATGGACCCTCTATCCCTATACTCTGAAGAGTTTTGATCAAGAAAGGATGCTGTACTTTGTCCAATGCTTTTTCTGCATCTATTGAGAGGATCATCTGATTCTTGTTCTTTCATTAATGTATTGTATCACATTGACTGATTTGTGGATGTTGAACCAACCTTGCAGCCCAGGGATAAATCCCACTTGGTCGTGGTGAATAATCCTTTTAATGTACTGTTGGATCCTATTGGCTAGTGTTTTGGTGAGAATTTTTGCATCCATGTTCATCGAGGATATTGGTCTGTAATTCTCCTTTTTGATGGGGTCTTTGTCTGGTATTGGGATCAAGGTAATGGTGGCCTCATAAAACGAGTTTGGAAGTTTCCTTCTATTTCTGTTTTTTGGAACAGTTTCAGAAGAATAGGTATTAATTCTTCTTCAAATGCTTGGTAAAATTCCCCTGGGAAGCCATCTGGCCCTGGGCTCTTGTTTGTTGGGAGATTTTTGATTACTGCTTCAATTTCCTTAGTGGTTATAGGTCTGTTCAGGTTTTCTATTTCTTCCTGGTTCAGTTTTGGTAGTTGATACATCTCTAGGAATGCATCCATTTCTTCCAGATTATTTAATTTGCTGGCATATAGTTGCTCATAATATGTTCTTCTAATTGTTTGTATTTCTTTGGTGTTGGTCGTGATCTCTCCTCTTTCATTCATGATTTTATTTATTTCGGTCATTTCTCTTTTCTTTTTGATAAGTTTGGCCAGGGGTTTATCAATCTTGTTAATTCTTTCAAAGAACCAGCTCCTAGTTTCGTTGATCTGTTCTACTGTTCTTTTGGTTTCTATTTCATTGATTTCTGCTCTCATCTTTATTATTTCTTTTCTCCTGCTGGGTTTAGGCTTTATTTGCTGTTCTTTCTCCAGCTCCTTTAGGTGTAGGGTTAGGTTGTGTATTTGAGACAAAGGCTTGTATTGCTATATACTTTCCTCTTAGGACTGCCTTTGCTGCATCCCAAAGATTTTGAACAGTTTTGTTTTCATTTTCATTGGTTTCCATGAATTTTTTTAATTCTTCTTTAATTTCCTGGTTGACCCATTCATTCTTCAGTAGGATGCTCTTTGAGTTCTTTCCGACTTTCCTCTTGTGATTGAGTTCAGTTTCGAAGCATTGTGGTCTGAAAATATGCAGGGAATGATCCCAATCTTTTGGTACCAGTTGAGACCTGATTTGTGACCTAGGATGTGATCTATTCTGGAGAAGGTTCCATGGGCACTAGAGAAGAATGTGTATTCTGTTGCTTTGGGATGGAATGTTCTGAATATATCTGTGAAGTCCATTTGGTCCAGTGTGTCATTTAAAGGCTTTATTTCCTTGTTGATCATTTGCTTAGATGATCTGTCCATTTCAGTGAGGGGGGTGTTAAAGTCCCCTAATATTATTGTATTGTTGTTGATGTGTTTCTTTGATTTTGTTATTAATTGGCTTATATAATTGGCTGCTCCCATGTTAGGGGCATAGATATTTACAATTGTCTTATCTTCTTGTTGGTTAGACCCTTTAAGTAGGATATAGTGTCCTTCCTCATCTCTTATTATAGTCTTTGGTTTAAAATCTAATTTGTCTGATATAAAGATTGCCACCCCAGCTTTCTTTTGGTGTCCATTAGCATGGTAAACAGTTTTCCACCCCCTCACTTTCAATCTGGGGGTGTCTTTGGGTCTAAAATGAGTCTCTTGCAGACAGCATATCGATGGGTCTTGTTTTTTTATCCCATCTGATAGCCTGTGTCTTTTGATCGGGGCATTTAGCCCATTTACACTCAGGGTAACTATTGAAAGATACGAATTTAGTGCCATTGTATTGCCTGTAAGGTGACTGTTACTGTATATTGTCTGTGTTCCTTTCTGGTCTATGTTACTTTTAGGCTCTCTCTCTGCTTAGAGGACCCCTTTCAATATTTCTTGTAGGGCTGGTTTCGTGTTTGCAAATTCCTTTAGTTTTTGTTTCTCCTAGAAGCTTTTTATCTCCTTTTATTTTCAATGACAGCCTAGCTGGATATAGTATTCTTGGCTGCATATTTTTCTCATTTAGTGCTCTGAATATATCATGCCAGTCCTTTCTGGCCTGCCAGGTCTCTGCGGATAGGTCTATTGCCAATCTAATGTTTCTACCATTGTAGGTTACAGATCTCTTCTCCCGAGCTGCTTTCAGGATTTTCTCTTTGTATCTGAGACTCGTAAGTTTTACTATTAGATGTCGGGGTGTTGACCTATTTTTATTGATTTTGAGGGGGGTTCTCTGTGCCTCCTGGATTTTGATGCCTGTTTCCTTCCCCAAATTACAGAAGTTCTCTGGTATAATTTGCTCCAATATACCTTCTGCCCCTCTCTGTCTTTCTTCTTCTTCTGGGATCCCAATTATTCTAATATTGTTTCGACTTATGGTATCACTTACCTCTCGAATTCTGCCCCCATGATCCAGTAGTTGTTTATCTCTCTTTTTCTCAGCTTCTTTATTTTCCATCATTTGGTCTTCTATATTACTAATTCTCTCTTCTGCTTCATTTATCCTAGCAGTTAGAGCCTCCATTTTTGATTGCACCTCATTAATAGCCTTTTTGATTTTGACTTGGTTAGATTTTAGTTCTTTTATTTCTCCAGAAAGGGTTTCTGTAATATCTTCCATGCTTTTTTCAAGCCCAGCTAGTATCTTTAAAATCGTCATTCTGAACTCTACTTCCGACATTTTACTAATGTCTGTATTGATTAGGTCCCTGGCAGTTGGTACTGCCTTTCTTTTTTTTGAGGTGATTTTTTCCGTCTTGTCATTTTGTCCAGAGGAGAATAGATGAATGAGAGAACAAAATGCTAACAGGGTAACAACGACCCCAGAAAAATATACAATAAACAAATCAGAAGAGACCTGAAACCTGGGGAAAAGAAAGGGAAAGAAAGAAAAAAGAAAAAGATAAAAAAAACAAACAACAAACAACAACAACAAAAAAACAGAGTATGATCAAATATGATCAGGCTGGTGCATGTATCAGTGCCACACACTAGATTTTGGGAGTATTTTGGTCTGTTAGAAGAAAGTGCCTCCCAAAATTTTAAAGAAAGAAAACCTTATATGTGTATAAAAATAAGGGTAAATACAATGAAGGGATGGAATATGAGTGTAAAGATGAAAATTATAAAAGATTTTATAAAAGGAATTGATAAGATAAGAAGCTGGTTGAAAAAAGAAAGAAGAGGATTTAAAAAAAAAGAGGAGAGAATGTGATCAGGCAGGAGACTAGAACAAAGCCATACACTAGAGATTTAGAGTATATTTTGGTCTGTTAGAAGAAACTGTATCCCAAAATTTTAAAGAGAGAACAACTTATATATATATACACCAAAAATAAGGTTAACTACTATGAAGGGATAGAATATGACTCTAAAAATGAAAAATAAAAAAGATTTTTTAAAAAAGGGACTGATAAGATGTTGGATGAAAAAGGGAAAAGAAAAATTCAAAAAAAAAAGAAAAAAGAAAATTAAAAAAATTAACTTTGAAAGACTAAAGAGTCATGGGAAAAATGCCATGAATTCTATGTGCAGTATTCCCCTAGCAATGGAGTTCTGCCGTTTTCATTGATCGGTAAACTTGGTCTTGGCTGGCTGTTCTCGCTGATCTTCTGGGGGAGGGGCCTGTTGCCGTGGTTCCCAAATGTCTTTGCCGGAGGTGGAATTGCCCCACCCTTGCCCGGTCCGGGCTAAGTAATCTGCTCAGGTTTGCTCTCAGGAGCTTTTGTTCCCTGCAAGCTTTCCGTACAGCTTTGGAGGTGGAGAGTGAAAATGGCGGCCTCCCAATCTCCGCCCCGGAGGAGCTGAGAACTCGGGGCCCCTCTCCTCAGTGAGCCCCCAGAGAAAAGCAGTCAGTCACTCCCATCTCCCCGGTCTCTGGCCGCATTCCATGCTCACCCGGCCTGTGACCGAGCGTCTCTATCTCTGGCACATGACCCCGTGTGGAGTCTCCAAACCCAGCAGATCCCTGCGGTGTGCTCCTGCGCCGCTCCTCCCGGGGGAGGAAGGGGAGTCTCCCCAGATCTGCCGCTTGTTGGGTCCCTGCTGGAAGAGCAGTGGCCCGACTGTGCTGCGGATCATGGTTTATGGCAACCCCGAGCTGAGAGCCCGCTCCTCGGCTCTGTCTCTGCAGCCGGCTTCCCTGCTCTGATACCTGGGAGCTGTGCCACACTCAGGCACCCCCGGTCTTTCTGTGACCCCGAGGGTCTTGAGACCACACTGTCCCGCGAGGGTTCCACCCCCCCGCTTAGCACTGGAGCGACGTCCCTCAGTGGAGCCAACTTCTAAAATTTCCGATTTTGTGCTCCGCGGCTCTAGCACTTGCCAGTAGCGGCTGACGGAGGCCCACTCCCCCGCCGTCTATCTTCCTGAATATCGCCTCGGATTCACTTCTCCGCACATCCTACCTTCTAGAAAGGGGTCGCTTTTCTGTTCAGAGAGTTGCTGCTATTCTTTTCTTTGATCTTCTGTTGAGTTCATAGGTGTTCAGAATAGTTTGATCCCTATCCCGCTGAATTCCTGGGACCAGACGAAATTCAGGTCGCCTACTCCTCTGCCATCTTGCTCCTCCCCCTAACCTAGCAATCTTATTCTAAAATTTCCTTATTAAATTGCCTATGAATACACAGCTCTTCAAATGTTCTCTGAACTAGCCTTACTACTTTACTTGCTCCCTTAGTAATTAATGAATTGAATAAAATATTTGATACATGTTCACTCCATACTTGTATGAGTCATGATTTTAATTTCTTAAAATTATGCTTTGAAAGGCATAAGGAACTTTCCATGACATGCCTGACATGACCTTTTCCACCCACCGCTCTGCAAATCCTATAGTCTCACAGGGCTATTACAAAGGTAAGTTTTTTGCACAGTATTCTGATAATATTGTCAATTATCTTGTTATTGGAATTATCAAATAACACTTTGTCTCAAAGATAAATCAGAAAAGAATCTAAGTATATGTTATTTTCAAGACCATGTGATCTGACTTCTAAGACTTTCTAATTTGTTACATGTCACTCCTGATGGTTCTGTGAGTTAATTTTCTTTATTTAAACCAATTACTTAAAGAAGTGTTTCTTCCATCTGTTCCAGGTACCTATTTTTTTTTTAAATGCAAAGGGCTAATACTTGGTTCAGATATGAACTATAACTGCCTTTACTTTCATAAACATGATTATTTTACTTAAATTCTGATTACATATTTTGAGATTTAAGAAAAAAGAAAGAGATTAGCAAAAAGGAAAAAAAAATCACAACTTCATCTTTCCAGTGTTACATTTTTCACTAAAACCAAAAGTCTAGCCTAATGTGATTTTAGGAAGAAACTTGGTTATTGTCAAGTCTAAATGTACCTTGGTGAATCAAGTGGACTAATTGTAAACATTAATTTCAATTTTTAGGTTTTAGCATTGGGAAAGAAAGCATTATTTCACTCCCACCCAATCCACAATCAGTAGTCCATTAAGGCAAAAGAGAAAAGAAAATTCTGTACCCTGACATCACTTCTAGGTGAAGTTGTCCTGAAACAGTTAAGAAAGCAGGAACATTGAAGAAATTCTTCTCAGGCACCTTAATTTTGCTTGAAGGCTGCAAATGAAAAACATGAGCCACAAAAAGCTATGAGATATTTTGTTCTGCTTTCACATCCACATACGTACCACAACTAAAAATCACAATGCAATTAAATATATGTGAGGACAGGTCACTTTCATGAAAATAAAGGCAGTTCTCAGTACACTCCCCAAAGAGAAAATGCCTGCTTAGAAAGTGCTAAGGTCAAGGATATCTGCTCTGCATTTTCAAAACATACAACCAAAGGACAAAGTACTTTTGTCACAAGATATAGTTCTCCCTAAAAAGTGATTCTGATTGAGAGACAAGCCAAGGAAAGAGATTATGAATTAAAATTTTTATTTTTATTTTATTTTTTTATGAATTAAAATTTTTAAATGTGAAGAATAATCTCTTAAAATTCTGACCTATGATTGAAATTTGATTTTCTCAAGGGAATAGCCTCTAAAACATGTGTTGTCATATTATTAAATTTTTAATATTTTTAATGCAGATTTTTATAAGTACATTATAAACTTTTACATACGTTAATTTAACTTCCCCCAGAACTCAGAAGAGCAGAACTCTATGTTTAAAAGATATGGGAAGCAATTAATTTAAAGATTTTTTATAAACTTACAATATAGATAAGGTGATTATTCCAGCTGAAACAGGTAGGAAACAGGCCAGCCAACATTTATAACAAGCTAAAAAATTATTTGGGGGTCAAACACAATTTATTTACTTTACTTTTTTAAAAAGATTATATATTTATTTGACAGAGAAAGAGAGCATAAGCAGTGGGAGTGGCAGAGCAAGAGGAATCAATACCTGAGTCGAAGGCAGACGCTTAACAGACTCTGAGCCACCCAGGTGCCCCAGAAACACAATTTAAATAGTATAATTAAGAAAGCTTCTGGATCCAGGTATGACTATTATACTCACTTTTCTGGATGAAAGTTAATTTCTCTACTCTTGTATTTCAAATTGTGCATTTATTTGAAAGTATTTTAGTGTAACAGTGCTGTTACTATAAAAGCAACAAAGCCAATTTTAAATACATAACAGAGAATATGAGACTCCTTTTAAGAGACTTAGTATCAAATACTGAATTATAGAAACACATAAAATGAAGTCATCTTATTTAATTCCATTGGTTCTAAAAATATTGTATAGCATATACAGGCATATATGTTTATGAATGAGAAATCTAGTGTAAAAATTACAAATTGAAATCATTCATTTATTTTGTAATTGCCTGCTATTTTTCAAACTTACTTTGATACTGGTCCTAAATGTCCTATCACTGCTTTTTAAAAATCCATCTTTGAATCCCATATTAACTGAAAGGATACTGTTTCCAAGGACTCAAGTACACAAGACTAAAATATTTGCCTTGACCTGTATTTGGATTTCCAAAATAAAAAAAATATGTTCTCTGTAGTTGCTCACTATTTACTAAATAATTATGTTTCAAATAAGGCCCAGCACATTTATAAGAATATTATATTTTCTCCTTTCCTTCACCTCTTTAGTCTATATTTGTATTGGTGTTCTATCTTGACTTCTCCTAAAGTGATTTCTTTCATTTCTTGTGCATTTAAAGTCTAGTCTTTATCACTACATTTTAGTCTTTCATTTATTAGCATTTGTACAAAATGGAATCTGATCCTCTTACATCTTTTTTTTTTTTTTTTTAAGACTTTATTTATTTATTTGACAGAGAGAGACACAGCGAGAGAGGGAACACAAGCAGGGGGAGTGGGAGAGGGAGAAGCAGGCTTCTTGCTGAGCAAGGGGCCCGATGCGGGGCTCAATCCCAGGACCCTGGGATCATGACCTGAGCCGAAGGGAGACGCTTAATGACTGAGCCACCCAGGTGCCCCCCTCTTACATCTGTTAAATCCAACTTATTTAAATAGGTATAAACTATCACTACTTCATCATTCCTTCCAATGTCATACACACTTACATACTAAAATAACTACTACATTTTAAAAATTACTTCCTCTTACTTCTTTATATTACAATTTACGCATTACATTGATTTTTTAAGACTTCTAAATGAATTAAGTTATATTACCTATACATTTTATTTCAGAATATTAAAGGGACATTATGAAATACTTTAAAAAGTAATTGCTGAGGGCGCCTGGGTGGCTCAGTTGGTTGAGTGACTGCCTTCGGCTCAGGTCACGATCCTGGAGTCCTGGGATCGAGTCCCGCATCAGGCTCCCTGCTCAGCAGGGAGTCTGCTTCTCCCTCTCCCGCTCCCCCCTCTTGTGCTCTCTCTCTCTCATTCTCTCTCTCAAATGAATAAAATCTTAAAAAAAATAAAAATAAAAAGTAATTGCTGAGAGTGGTGTCGGTAAACATGCTGAGGTAGGTAGCTCTGAAGGACTGTCCCTCCACAGAAAAACTGAAAATAATGAGTACAAATTGTCAGAATCGACTGTGGGAACTGTGGAAAATAGCCAAAGGTTTCTTTTTTTTTAAATTTCATTGTTTTAAAATTTTATTATGTTATGTTAATCACCATACATTACATCATTAGTTTTTGATGTAGTGTTCCATGACTCATTGTTTGTGTATAACACCCAGTGCTCCATGCAGTACAAGCCCTCTTTAATACCCATCACCAGGCTAACCCATCCTCCCACCCCCTCCTCTCTAGAACCCTCAGTTTGTTTCTCAGAGTCCATAGTCTCTCATGGTTCGTCTCCCCCTCCAACTCCCCCCCTTCATTTTTCCCTTCCTGCTATCTTCTTTTTTTTTTTTTTAACGTATAATGTATTATTTGTTTCAGAGGTACAGGTCTGGGATTCAACAGTTTTGCACAATTCACAGCACTCACCATAGCACATACCCTCCCCAATATCTATCACCCAGCCACCCCATCCTTCCCACCCCCCCACCACTCCAGCAAACCTCAGTTTGTTTCCTGAGATTAAGAATTCCTCATATCAGTGAGGTCATATGACACATGTCTTCTCTGATTGACTTATTTCGCTCAGCATAATACCCTCCAGTTCTATCCACGTCGTTGCAAATGGCAAGATTTCATTCCTTTTGATGGCTGCATAATATTCCATTGTATGTGCACGCCGATGTTCATAGCAGCAATGTCCACAATAGCCAAACTATGGAAAGAGCCAAGATGTCCATCGAAAGATGAATGGATAAAGAAGAGGTGGTATATATATACAATGGAATATTATGCAGCCATCAAAAGGAATGAAATCTTGCCATTTGTAACGACGTGGATAGAGCTGGAGGGTATTATGCTGAGTGAAATAAGTCAATCAGAGAAAGACATGTATCATATGATCTCACTGAT